>NW_012102943.1:1181927-1184445 GCF_000951045.1 Mandrillus leucophaeus | reverse complement strand
GGTTGGGGTATGGTGAGGACACTTTGCCATCCCTAAAGTTCAAAGCCTCTTAGACTGGAGGAGGTTGTTAACAGATATCCTAGGCAGAAAAGCTGTGTCAGGTTGTGGTGTAAGAAGAGGGAGAATTTGACACTAAATGGTCAGGGGGTCATCTGCTCACCTGTTCCCCTGTGCTCCCTAACCCCACAGGGTCTGCTTACAGAACAAGGCACAGCAAGGACACAAGACACAAGCAGAAAATGTGCTTGATGTTATCCACTGCAGTCCTTCCACTCTGGGAGATCCTGAAGACTCAGAAGAGGGACAGGCAATGGATTCTGTCTAAACCCCAAGGCCAGGACACTGTCTCAGCTGCGAAGCCGGGATGTGATGCTCCAGGGTATAACCACTGCCCAGAAGCATAGCTGGTACAAGCTGCAGCCTCAATCCAGGCAAGGAGCCAGCTCCAATCAGGTCAGGCTCCAAGGGATGAAGACTGAAAACATGAATGTGTTGTGCCACTAACTCTAGTATTTGCTTTTCCCTGTGTTTTTGCATGCATTGTAGACCTTGGCATCAGCATTTGGCTGGCTTTAAGACAGAAACGAGAAGCCTTTTGTGTTTTATGTGTCAACTTGACTGGGTCACAGCATACCCAAATATTTGGTTAAACACGATTTCTAGGTGCATCTGTGAGGATGTCTCTGGATGAGACTAATATTTGAGTTTGAATCAGTGGACTCAATAAGGCAGACTGCCCTCCCCAGTGTGGGTGGTCCTCATCCTTCTCTCTGCCTGACACTCTTCTAGCTGGAACATTTGTCTTCTTCTGCCTTCGGACTCAGACTATGACTGGAATTGATATCATTGACTCTCCTAGTTCTTCAGACTCAGATTGCTCTCCTAGGTCTAGACTTCTCAGCTTCCAAATCACATGAACCAATTTGTTACAGAAGATTTTTTTTATATATCCTATTAATTCTGTTTCTCTGGAGAACCCTGATTAATACAGATTTATTTTCCTGCATTCCAATAACTCCTCTACTCCCTCAACCCCTGGTAACTATCCTACTTTCTGTCTCTATAAATTTGACTATTCTCAGTACCTCATATAAGTGGAATCATGTAATGTTGTCCTTTTGTGACTGGCTTATTTCATTAGCATAATGTTTTCAAGGTTTATTCATGTTGTAGCACGTATCCAGATTTAATTCCTTTTTGAGGCTGAATGATATTCCATTGTATTATACATACTTTGTATGTATAATGTTTTGTTTATTAATTCTTATTTTGTTTATTCATTCATCCATTGATAAACATGTTGTTCCCAGATCTTGTCTATTATGAAGAATGTTGCTGTGAACATGGGTGTACAAATATCTGAGTCCTTGCTTTTTTTTTTTTTTTGGACACAGACTGGCTCTGTCGCCCAGGCTGGAGTGAAGTGGTGCGATTTTCGGCTCACAGCAACCTCCGCCTCCCGGGTTCAAGGGATTCTCGTGCCTCAGCCTCCCCAGTAGGTGGGATTACAGGGGCGTGCCACCACGCCTGGCTAATTTTTTGTATTTTTAATAGAGATGGGATTCGTCATGTTGCCTAGGCTGGTCTCAAACTCCTGAGGTCAGGCAATTCACCCACCTTGGCCTCCTAAGGTGCTAGGATTACAGGCGTGAGCCACCATGCCTGGATCCTTGCTTTTCATTATTTTGGATATATACCTAGAAGTGGGATTGCTGGATCATAACATCATTCTAATTTTTTCAGGAACCATCATACTGTTCTCCACAGTGTCTGATGACCTACAGTTTTGAGCTCAGACTTTCTAAAATAGCAGGAAATAAATGAAAAGAAAACAAATAGAAGTGGAAGTAATTTGTCCTTCATTAAGCCAAATATACCCACCCTGATTGAAGCTTGAAAACAATATCACCTCTTTCGCTGATATGTAAGTACCTTTTTATCATTTAAATTTTAAGGTGTGATTAATTAAAAACTTAAAATGTATAGTCTTTATATGCATTGGATGTCCATAAGGTGACCCTTGGTTGCCAAATCTTTGAGAAAGGCTGAGTAGACACTGAACGAATGTATATCCAACTTACTTGTCAACTCCTCCAAGAACATTCCCCACCCCCGACCCAAGACGTGCTTTCTGTGAGCTCCAGCAGTGCTCCTAGTCTTCAACAGCTAGCGCATCTGTGCTCTTCACACTCTTGTCCTTCCCCAGTCTCAACTGTGAGCCATGAATGGCAGAGGCCGGTTTTTACCCTTCAGGTCTCCAGTTAGGCCTGTGATGGTTCTAGGGTTTTGTCTAGGCTGCGAGTCTGATTGGGGGCTAGGACAAAGGGTCAAATTCAGGACGAAAATCAGCCTGGCCAAGAGCAGTGGATATATAGCCCCCATCATCCCACTTCTCAGATGCTCCTAGAACTCCAGCCCGGGATCCTTTATTCTCTGTACACTCCACCTTCTCCCTACACAAGACCCTCTGCAGAGAGCAGGCACAGAGAGCAGGCACAGAGAGCAGATAAATGATGGT
>NW_012102943.1:1177366-1180457 GCF_000951045.1 Mandrillus leucophaeus | reverse complement strand
GGCCACACTTTCCCATGCTTCCCATTCCATGAACTTAATAACTGGAGGCTGGATGTGTTTCTTTGGTCCTGAGCCAGTTGAGTAGGGAAATAGAAGAATTTAGCATCAGAAAAGAAGGTTTAAGTTGCCTGAAACACAGGCAAATTTGCTCTGAGCTGTGCCACACATAGGGATCAGGGACCATACCCAGAAAAGATTAAAAAAAAGAGTCCTTGCCCCCTCTGGGCAAGGCAATTACCCCCATTCACTCTGTGGTCTTCAGCCAATACTGGGGTTTGACCCCAGCCAATTGCCCTCAATTTCCAACGAGCTACTAGGAAACAGCTGCTGAAAGACTAACAAAGAAGAAAAGGAAAAAAAATGAAAAAGACCCAGGTCCTTTAGGCAAACCAGGTGGTGACGGTTAGGCTTCTTCACATGAAAACCCCTTAGTATTCATCAGCCACAGCCAGAAACCTGCAGTTACCTCCATGTTTACACACTGCTTACCAAGGGTCCCGAGTTGGAAAGGAAAAATGAGAGAGACAGATTTCCCTGTATGTAAAAGGGGAAAGGAGACAAATAAATCCCAAACTTTGGGCCTACCTTCTCCTGGCTGGCTCACCAAAATATGTTACCGGTGGAGGGTGTCCAGGTTCTTGGCATTTTGAACAAAGAATTGGACAAAATGCACAAACAAAGTAAGGAAAGAATAAAGTAACAAAAGCAGAGATTTACTGAGTACACTCCACAGTGGGAGCAGGCCCAAGCAGCCACTCAAGGGCCGGGATACAGGATCTTCTTGGGTCCAAATACCGGCTAGAGGTTTCCCGTTGGCCACTTGGTGTTCACCCCACATAAATAAAGTGGTAGCCCCCAATCAGTCTGATTGTTTGCAGACGGCAACCAATCAGAGGCTAAAGTGAAGTTACAAAGTTACACTCTTATGCAAACGTCTGGTTGCCAAAAGCAACCAATCAGAGGTACTTTCAATTAACCAACTGCCACGCAGAAAAGGTGGGAGTTTGCAAAGGGAGTAGCCTCTGGTCCTTTTTTAACTTAGGCATGGAAAGTTAGGGTTTTCCTTTCCATTTAGCTCTACAAAGTCAGCGTGAAATGGCCCTAGGTTTCCTGCCTCCAGACCCTATTCTCCTGCCTCACTGTTATCCAAGGGACTCTGCCATTAGGCTAGCTGTGGAGGGATGGAGAGAGAGCTGAGGCCTCAAACGCCAGTATTCCTTCCTTCCAGATTTACATTTAAGACCAGATAAGCTTCCAGACCAAACAGTATCTGTTGATGAATATCAGGCTCGAATGAGGAGGGAGAAGTAGAGCCCTGGATTGAAGAGAAAGCAAAAAACCTTCCTAGATCAACAAGGAAATAGCCTCTTCTAGAATCCAGACAGGGCCCTGGACTCCTGTGGGATAATGTAGTGTGTGAGAAAATTGGTAATGAAGTCCTTGGATATGGGGACCCACTTGGAAGTCTTGGGAATAAGGAAAAGAGACATCCTGTGGTGGTGACTTTAGATCCAACACCCAGGGGCTTGGGTGTCTTTTGGGGGGATTAGTAGGAGAGATTGATACATTGAGGGAGGTTCAGGGTAACTGTCTGAAAATAAGAGATTTTTTATTGCTTATACTGATGTCCCAATAGGGTCTGTATGTGGTTCAAATAGGTAGAAAAGAATGAAGTCCGAGGCTGAAGATAACAATATCAGTCAGAATTTGAGGATTGTGAATACCTGTCCACAGAAATAGCTGGGCCCTGAGCCTCTACTGATGATGTAGGAATGGAGGCAGTTAATAGGCTTTAAGGTCATAGGGTCTCAGGGTTGGGGTATGGTGAGGACACTTTGCCATCCCTAAAGTTCAAAGCCTCTTAGACTGGAGGAGGTTGTTAACAGATATCCTAGGCAGAAAAGCTGTGTCAGGTTGTGGTGTAAGAAGAGGGAGAATTTGACACTAAATGGTCAGGGGGTCATCTGCTCACCTGTTCCCCTGTGCTCCCTAACCCCACAGGGTCTGCTTACAGAACAAGGCACAGCAAGGACACAAGACACAAGCAGAAAATGTGCTTGATGTTATCCACTGCAGTCCTTCCACTCTGGGAGATCCTGAAGACTCAGAAGAGGGACAGGCAATGGATTCTGTCTAAACCCCAAGGCCAGGACACTGTCTCAGCTGCGAAGCCGGGATGTGATGCTCCAGGGTATAACCACTGCCCAGAAGCATAGCTGGTACAAGCTGCAGCCTCAATCCAGGCAAGGAGCCAGCTCCAATCAGGTCAGGCTCCAAGGGATGAAGACTGAAAACATGAATGTGTTGTGCCACTAACTCTAGTATTTGCTTTTCCCTGTGTTTTTGCATGCATTGTAGACCTTGGCATCAGCATTTGGCTGGCTTTAAGACAGAAACGAGAAGCCTTTTGTGTTTTATGTGTCAACTTGACTGGGTCACAGCATACCCAAATATTTGGTTAAACACGATTTCTAGGTGCATCTGTGAGGATGTCTCTGGATGAGACTAATATTTGAGTTTGAATCAGTGGACTCAATAAGGCAGACTGCCCTCCCCAGTGTGGGTGGTCCTCATCCTTCTCTCTGCCTGACACTCTTCTAGCTGGAACATTTGTCTTCTTCTGCCTTCGGACTCAGACTATGACTGGAATTGGTATCATTGACTCTCCTAGTTCTTCAGACTCAGATTGCTCTCCTAGGTCTAGACTTCTCAGCTTCCAAATCACATGAACCAATTTGTTACAGAAGATTTTTTTTATATATCCTATTAATTCTGTTTCTCTGGAGAACCCTGATTAATACAGATTTATTTTCCTGCATTCCAATAACTCCTCTACTCCCTCAACCCCTGGTAACTATCCTACTTTCTGTCTCTATAAATTTGACTATTCTCAGTACCTCATATAAGTGGAATCATGTAATGTTGTCCTTTTGTGACTGGCTTATTTCATTAGCATAATGTTTTCAAGGTTTATTCATGTTGTAGCACGTATCCAGATTTAATTCCTTTTTGAGGCTGAATGATATTCCATTGTATTATACATACTTTGTATGTATAATGTTTTGTTTATTAATTCTTATTTTGTTTATTC
>NW_012102943.1:1165535-1176071 GCF_000951045.1 Mandrillus leucophaeus | reverse complement strand
GGGTTTCTTGTTTTATTGATAGGTTCTCCCAAAACTAAAGGAGTTAAATTTCTTTAATAGCAATACATGCTCATTGTTAAAAACTCAGATCAACTGCATTTCCCTTGAACACTATTAACATTTAGCTTATTATCCTTTCACGTTTGTATAGATATTTAGAACAATGGGATGTAGTTTATACGTTTATACATTTTGGCTTAGCAGTACATCACAGACATCTATTTCATTATATTCAAATGGCTCAATAATATTCCCCTGTGTAACTGTGCCATCATCTAGCCAAACTCCTAGTGGGGGCCTGGTTTGTTTTTGATTTTTCAGTAATATAAACAATGCTGAGATAAACCTCTGGCTATCAGCTCGATGATTTCTATTGACTGATTTTAATACATGCTTGGAATGTTAACCACAAGGGGGAAGCAGGCAACCATGGGAAGACAGGCTGAGATTTAGAAAAAAGAAAAAGAGGCCGGGTGCAGTGGCTCACGCCTATAATCCCAGCACTTTGGGAGGCTGAGGCAGGAGGACAGCTCAAGCCTAGGAGTTTGAGGTTACACAGAGCTATAATCACACCACTGCACTCCAGCCTGGGTGACAGAGCAAAATCCTCTCTCAAAAAACAAAAAACAAAAAACCTATTTAGAAAGTTCCCATACCTCACATACATAAGCTTACCCCAACCTTGTGAGCAGGTAGTAGCATTAGTATTAGCCCCATTTTTTGGATGTGAAGCCGTCTTCTGATTTCATTATCAGGCGCTCTTCTCTTCACAGTATTTCTGAATAAACTGACAGCAGTACAACATTCTGCCTACATTCAAGTCCAGGCGCTGTGCTGGGGACACTATGAGGCATGCAGAAATAAAGAAGACAATCCCTGCCCCTCAGGGGTGGTCATTATCAGGTGTGAGGACAGACACACCTAAATAACCAAGTGCCCACCGTAACAGAGAGGAGAGCCCAGGAAGGCAGGAAATTCACTTCGACAGTGAGGCTGGGCACAGCTTTATGGAAGAGATATGCTAACAATAAGAGGTAAGGTGTATTTAGCCTTTACTCTGTGCATGCCACTGTGCTAAGTGCTTTACCTGCATAATCTCATTAAAACTTCCCCACAGGCCAGGCACTGTGGTTCATGCCTGTAATCCCAGCACTTTAGGAGGCCAAAACAAGAGGATCGCTTAAGCGCAAGAGTTTGCAACCAGCATGGGCAACATAGCAAGGCCCTGTCTCTTAAAAAACAAACAAACAAACAAATACCCATAGACCTGAAAGGTTTCATACCCATAAACCCATTTTTACAGAGAAGAAAACCGATGGTCAGAGAGGTAAAGAAACCGACTACTGTGGCACAACACTGGAACGCACGTCCTTAATGTGAATTCAGGGGGCCCTAGAAGGGTTGGTAGACTTTCAACAGGCAGGGCTGGGAGAGAGACTTCTAAGAGAGGAAACACAGAAACGAAGCCTTAGAGGCAAGAAATACAGGCACATCTGGGAATGGCAAGGGGATCAGCGTGCCTGGTGTGTGAAAAAGGAGGAATCTGAAGAGAACAAAACTAGAGAAATAAAACTGAGTCAGAGTGGTGAAGACCGCGAGTAGCAAGTGAAGGAGATCCTACTGTATTTTGTACTCAGGGGAAACCAACTGAAGAGAATGACATCATGTGTGCTTTATGAGGATTAATTTGGTGCACTGCATAAGAGAACAAGGAGACTAGTTAGGGGCTTGTTAAAATAGTCCTGACCAAAGATAACTAGCGAAGGAATGAGAACCAGAAGACATTACAGAGATAAAATCCACGAGATCTTATTAGATGCTGGGGGAAAAGAGGAAAGAATCGTGATTAAGATTTTCATGTTTGGGCAACGAGGAGAATGTGAGTGTGTACACGAGGAGAGGAACTGGACAGAAGGGACAGGCGAGTTCACTTTTCTTTTATGAGCTGGAGGGACCTCAGGGACCTTTGATTGGAGATGTTTAGTGGAGAGTTAGAAACAGGAAGCTGGTGATTTAGACATGGTACCTGAGAATCAGAAGAAACGACCCAGGGTATGGTGTCTCACGCCTGTAATCCTAGCACTTTGGGAGGCTAAGATGGGAGGGTTGCTTGAGGCCAGGAGTTCAAGACCAGCCTGGTCAACATAGTAAGACCCTCTCTCTATAGAATAAAATAAAATTTAAAAAAAGAAGAAGGCTGGGTGCAGTGGCTCACATCTGTAATCCCAACACTTTAGGAGGTCGAGGCAGGTGGATCACCTGAGGTCAGGAGTTCAAGACCAGCCTGACCAACGTGGTGAAACCCCGTCTCTACTAAAATACAAAAATTAGTGGGGTGTAGTTGCAGGTGTCTGTAATCCCAGCTACTCGGGAGGCTGAGGCAGGAGAATCACTTGAACCCAGGAGACAGTGAGCCAAGATTGCGCCATTGCATTCCAGCCTGGGTGACAGAACGAGACTCTGTCTCAAAAAAATAAAAAAAAAAAAAAGAAGAAGAAATGACCAAGGGAGCCGGCCAGGGAAAAACCTATACTTAAGATTCAGCAAGGCATGTTAGATCCTGATAACCAGCAATTCCACAGCCAGGTTTCTATCCCAGAGAAACAAAATCACACGTGCACAAGAAAGTGTATGAAGGGTGTTCACAGCAGCATTGTCTGTCTTGGTGAAAGGCTGGGTCGGGGAGGAGCAGGCAAATAAACCATTAAACATCCACATTGTGCAATAGTTACAAATTAAGTAGATCAAAGGTATTGACGTGACAGATCTGCAGAATATACAGTGGATGAGAAAAACAACTTGTAGCCAGGCGCAGTGGCTTACGCCTGTAATCCCAGCACTTTGGGGGGCTGAGGTGGGCGGATCACTAGAGGGCAGGAGTTCGAGACCAACCTGCCAAACATGGTGAAACCCCGTCTCTACTAAAAATACAAAAATTAGCTGGGCACGGTGGCAGGCACCTGTAATCCCAGCTACATGGGAGGCTGAGGCAGGAGAATCGCTTGAACTCAGGAGGCAGAGGTTACAGTGAGCCGAGATCGCGCCATTGCACTCCATCCTGGGTGACAGAGCGAGACGCCATCTCAAAAAAAAAAAAAAGAAAGAAAAGAAAAACAGCTTGTATTGTAATAATAATGTATAACAATACTTATGAAAAAAGAAGAAAAGCCAAACAATGCTGTCACATATATATTTTAAATGATGTATGCGTAGGCATAGAGAAAATTCTAGAAGGCTAAACCCATGCTAATTGTGATAAAGGGGAGGAGTTGGGACAAACATGGAGAGCAGAAGGGATTAAATGGGGTTTTAGCATAGTTGTCAGGTATGTAAGAAAAATGTAATCACCTATAACTTACGTGAATAAAAATTCTCAAACTTTTTTTAAAAAGAAAGATTCAATGGGAAGAGGAAGCAATTGAATAGACAGGAATATATTCCGAGACTCTAGGTAGGACACTGTTACTGGGAACACTGGGAGAAGTTTCTGGAATGCAAGATGAAGGATCCACTGCAGTCAGCAATGCTGTGGAGACAGCAGTCAGCAGGATGAGTCCTGTGAGCTTGACTGGTTGTCAACACCTTTTGCTTACAGCCGCTAGCTCCTGTGTCCTTGAAAGATCGCCATGTCCCACCACTGCCCTTGAATGAGATGGAGATTTTCTGTTCTTTTTTGAGTTGTAAACATCATAAAGTATTTCGTCAATTTCTTGTATTTAGACATTCCCTTCCTTTCCCAGAAATTCCACAGCGATATTCTCAGTGTTCTCTTTCCAGTCCTTCAAGCTGTGTATGAAATCTACTTCTTCCCAGTCCAGATCCTGCAAATACCTGCCTCCTCTCCTGTTCTCCATTCAAAAAACTTCCAATTTGAGGTCATTTTTAAGAGCATTAACTGTGGTGGTGGTGGTGGTGGTGGTGGTGGTGGAGTTTATAGAATTTCTCATGGGACCCACAGCATAGATGTGGCAAACACTGACTGAGCACACAAAGGTGCCAGGCACTGTGCTAACTTCATAGGAAGTAACTCGGTTAATCCTTTCAGCAACCCCAGTAGGTCACTACTATTATAACCTTCATTTCACAGCTGGGACTTAGTGTGGCTGAGTGACCTAAGGTAGTAGGTGGCGGTAAGCTTGTGGTGGGTGACTCTGTGTTTGTCTCACTATGTGAGTCTGTCCTAAGTGATCAATAGGGGTGGGGACTGGACTAGGAACAAGGTCTCAGATATACAAGGGGGTTCAGTTTACCAAATGCCTTTATGACCATTAATTCATTTGATGTCACCACAGTGCTTTAATGACATGGGTCATTAGGGAAAATAATGAGATGAGTCAAGCTTTGTAATTCCCTTAAAGTGGTCAAGTCTGGGTTAAGGGCTTTTAGGGCGCATTAACTCACTATGTGGTCTTGAGCAACTCTGCAAGGGGTAGGAGCAGAGGGGGCCCCCTTTGGCCCTGCTCTCTACAGATCATCGAGTTCCTAGCAGCCACTCCTCCTGGTCTGCAAATTCTTGGCGAGGCACCCTCCTGCTCTCCAAACCCACCCATTCCAGGCAATCCCTTAAGTGGCAGAGGAGCCAGGTTCCTGGGGTTAATAAGCAGGCTGTTTATAGCCAGCAGCAGTCACGGGACAGCCAGCTGGAAGGTCATGCTCCTTCTGAATGTTGAGGTTTCTCATAAACATTTCCCCAGTAAGCCTTCTGGGAGATGAGGATGACTCTGGGTCCATTGCCCTTGCTGGGGCAGAGCGCCAAGGCCCCATACTCACTTTCTTCTCCTTTCTCCTGAATCTGGCTCTCTTCCTCTTTCCTCCTTCCTCTTCTGCTCTGCTGTCATTCCTTCCCTTTCTTCAGTGGCAAGAGGATACGTTTCACAGTAGACACACAGGATCACTCATCCTTCTGAGTCTCAGTTTCCTTCTTTGTAAAATGGGGTAACAATGGGGCCATCATCTCAGGATGTACGGGAAAGTGCCTAGCACTGTGTTAGGCACACACAGTGGACATTTAAAACATATTGGTCATCCCTTTCCCCCTCCACCCTATCCTTTTGCCTTAATCCCGGCTACTGTCCTGTTTTCGTTCTATTTTCCTGCTCCAGCCCTGCTCCCATCTCCACCCTGGACACTTCCACCCCACTGACTGCGCTGCTGCTGCCTGGGAGGGTGAACGAAGAAGCCAGCCTTTATTCAGAGGAGGGCTGACCACCTCGGGGCCCACCTGTCCTTGGCACTTCCCCACAAGACCACACCCTAGGCCTCTCTGCTTTTAGTAAATAGCCCATGGGAACTGGGAGTGGAAGGAGGATGTAGAATGGGTGAGGCCAAGATATTTTAACCTTTGGTTTATATTTGCCCTTAATCTGGCTCTTCCAATGGCTTAATGGTCAGAGATCACTGTGTAAATTGCTGTGTGACTTCGGGCAAGTCCCCTTCACTCTCTGGGCTTCAGTGAAGTGTGGGAAGGAAACGAAGAGCAGAAGTTGGGTAGAAGTGCAGGTCCTGGAACCAGACCATCTCCACCACTTACTAGCTTGGATTACATAACTCCTCTGTGCCTCAGTTTCCTCAATCATAAAATGGAATTTATAGTATATCTAATTTATAAAAGCACTTTTATAAATAGCATACCTAATTTATAAAAGCACTTTTAAAAGTACTTAGAATAGTGCCTAGCTCATAGTTGGTACTAAATTAATCTCAGCTATGATATGCAAATGGAGAGGTAGAACAGGGGTATGCGTGCATGAGAGGAGAGCTGGACCTTCTCTGAAGGTATTCTAAAGTCCTGAAAACCCACATTCCTCCTTTTCGGATAAGAACAAGACAGAATCTTGAACACAAAGTACTTCTCCCAGGGAGACCACAGGAAACTTGTCAAAGACTTTCAAAGCCAGATGGACCCCTTAGAGGTCATCTGGTCCAACTTATCATGCTACAGTAAGAACAGGGCAGACCAGAGAGATTCGGATTTATCTGGGACCATAGAGCTTTTGACGAGTTATAGAACTGCAGGTGGTGCATTGCAGGGAAGGGAGGCACTTTAAGGGGACAGTGAGATGGGCTGCCAGAGGGCTGGTGGGATGCTGGAGGTCAGATTCCCAGGCTCCATGACCTCCAGGATTCTTAATTCAGGCACTTCCCCATGACTAAAGCACTGATGTCACCACTGGCATCTTTAATAATTATAACCCTGTAATGAGAAGGGACTATATCCCAAGCACTGCACCAGACGCTTTCACATGCATTACTTAGTCCATACAAAATCCCCTTGACAAATGAGGAACCATACCTTGCCCAAGCTGCAACAATTAGAAGGGAGCAGAGCTGGGCTTTGAATCCAGGTTTCTCTGATGCCAAAACCAGGGTTCTCATGCAACACTCTTTTCATGTTTCCCAGAGCCTAGTTTGAGGTTTGAGCCTCAATAAATAAGGATCTTGTATTTGCCTGACTGGGCTGGCCAAGCAGATAACACTAATGAATCAGCCTGGGTCCTAGCCACCTTTCCAGCCCTTTCCACCCTGGCCCACAAGCCACGATGAGAGACCAGACCCTGTGTAGGAGATCTTTCTTCCAGGGGCCCTGCCTCTGTGTTATCTGTCCCCACTGTCAATGGGAGAAGCAGTGGCTGCTTTCAGAACAGGCAGGGGAGGAGGGCTTAGAGCCTGGGGTGACGCTTCTGGCTGCTGAGCCTGACCCCCCGCCAGACTTCAGCCAGGGCCCTGACTTGAATGGGAGGAGCAGGAACAAACAGAAAGTGGTAGGAGAAGCAAAAAACCAGGTAAGGTGAAAAAGAACTTTTCCCCTCCCCAAATATGAAGTTTATAGTTGACGTGAATTTGTCAACTTAATATAGTGTAAGAAGCATAGGGTTTAATACAGTCTTCTTCCCCAAGACTGCAAGAACCACATCTGTTGTATTCACTACCACATGCTTAGTGCTCCACCCAAGGCCTGACTAGAGTCAGTGCTCAATAAATAAATACATGGAAAATGAACGAAAAAAAATGGAAGGACATAAGGAAAAGCACTGAAACATGGGTCAGAAAACCTGCATTACAGTTTTTAGCTTCATGGCTCACTGCAACCCTTGGACAAGTCACTGTGGCTCTGTAAACCTTGGTTTCCACATGTGTAAAATAGATACCATGGCAATTCCTACCGCACAGGGCTTTGAAATCAGACTTCCATAGGAGTCATGTTCCATAAACCCTGAATGTCAAGTTGAAAATTCTATTTCTTCAGAGTGAGGCTGGCTTTAGCAATCTATGCAAGGGGTCTTGCTGAACCAGGGCCAGGGAAAGGCCAGAGGTATGGTTCTAAGAATGAGGATATTAATGAGAGAGATTATAAATCTGCTTGGAGAACCACAGCATTAGGAGGGTACAGTGGACCAGGCAGGCATCACAGATACTCTCTGCCCTGGAGAGTCTACAGCCCTGCCCATGCAAGGTGTCATTAGTATCAGCGGGAGCACAGATGGGCTTAAATCAGAAGATGTTACAGATTGTCTAGTACACACTGAGGGGTTAAAGGCTGAGAGACAAAGACCCAGATATTCTAATTCCCAGCTCAATGCTACTCCTCCCACGCCACCGTCAAAGGAGGTGGGGTGGTGTGAGGGGGAATTTGAAGAGAAACAGATTGGACCAAGGAATGAATGCCTCCATGTAGCAACAGCTTCAAAAGGGCTTCAAAATAGGAGATACCTTGTTAAAGAAGGAGGAACAAGAGGGGAAAATGGTTAAAAATAATGTCTTACATCTATGTGGATTATGTTTCCAACTATATCATGTGTAGTAGCTTATTGCATGTTGTGAGGTACTGTGGTGGAAAGTTATGATGCGGCATCAGAAAGCCCATTTCATTACCCAGCTCTGCCATGTACAAGCTCTGTGACCTCGGGCAAATCCTCTCTCAGATCCTCAAATTTTCATGTGAAGCGTGAGGCAATAGTGCCTACCCCATAGACCTATCCTGGGGACCAGGTTAGGAAAGGGAAGTGGAGGGAGGTTGTATCCTCTCGAAAATGCTCTGCAAATGGGCAACACGGCAAAGTGGTCACAAGCAAGCGTGTGAGGTAGACCATCACTTAGCCTTTCTTTTTTTTTTTTTTTTTTCTTTTTTTTCTTTTTGAGATGGAGTTTTGCTCTTGTCATCCAGGCTGGCTGCAATGGTGTCATTTCGGCTCACTGCAACCTCCGCCTCCTGGGTTCAAGCAATTCTCCTGCCTCAGCCCCTTGAGTAGCTGGGATTACAAGCGCATGCCACCACACCTGAGTAATTTTTGTATTTTTAGTAAAGACGGGGTTTCACCATGTTGGCCAGGCTGGTCTCGAACTCCTGACCTCAGGTGATCCACCTCCCTCAGCCTCCCAGAGTGCTGGGATTACAGGCATGAGCCACTGCGTCTGGCCCCACTTAGTCTTTCTATGACTTTGGATCCTCATCTGTAAAATGGATGTGGTGGGAATCAAATATAATGCTTCTGCAGCCTTTAGCACAGTCCTTGACACATACAAAGCCTGCAACATACTGTTAGTTACTATCACTAGTTGGGTTTAAGGAATTTTCTCATGTAATCTTCACCATAATCCTATGAGGTAGGATTATTATTAGTCTCATATTGCAGATGGGGAAACCAAGACCTAAAGAGAATTGCTTACCCAAATCAATAGCTAATTAGTAGACAGCAAAACCACCTAGAACCCAGATGCCCTGACTGTCAGACCAGGCAGGCAAAGATCAGAATTAGTGAGTAGGGCAGGCAGCAGTGGAAATGTCTATCTGTGGAGTCCAGACAGTAATGGAGCCACAAAGCCAGAGTTCTGGTAGCTGCAGAGACATTTCCAATTTTAAACTCCAATCAGTCTGGAGCTCAGTCAGAACAAACCTTGTTTCATCTTTGATTTAAGGAGCTGAGAAAAATAAGCTCTGGAAAGAGAAGAGGGGATCCTGTGTTCCACCATCATCTGAGTTATTTATTCACTAGGCTAATTGCTTCTCCTCTCTGGGCCTCAGTTTCCCCAGCTGTATATGAAAGGTTGAACAAGATTAATGCTTCTCAAACTTGAATGAGGCTCTGAGTCACCTGATGATCTTGTTCGAATGTAGATTCTGATTCTCAGTAGGTCTGGGAAAGAGCCTGAGATTCTGAATGTCTGACAAGCTCCCAGGCCATGCCAGTCTGCAGAGCTAAGGATCACTCTCTGAGGAGCAAGGAACTAGATCAGCTCGAAGGACATTTCTGGTGATGATAATGCCTATGAGAGCGATACAACCAAAGACTGAGAAGTAGAGCAAAAACAAATTCTGCCCCAGGTGTCCCACAGTATTTGGGGGTCCAGTGTGAGGGCCAGGCTATTTCCCATGAACCACAGATCCCTTTAAAAAGGAGCTTGATGTGCACAACTCAGTCAGGCATTCAGCCGCAGAGCCAGCTCCCTGGACTCTTCTTCCCAGCCCATCTCCCACCCTCACCTGCACTTCCCCTCCTGAAACGGAAGAGACAAAATTTTCTAAGCCACTTCCCTAGCCTATCAGGGCTGGGGAGGGAGAAGCTTGTTCCTAATCAAGACAAAGAACAAGGCTTAAGAGACACTTGAGAATCTTTTTCTGTCCTTCCTTTCTCTCACTCATTCATTCATTAGTCATGATTCAACTATTTACTGAGTACTCTCTGTGTGCCTGGTATTCTCCTAGGGGCTGAGGTTACAGCAGAGAAAATAAGACAGATGGGGTCTCTAACCTCATGTTGCTTACATTCTAATTGGGAGGAAAATGGGACAGGTCATACATAAATAGGTAGATTTTAAAAATGAATGAGATCATCTAAAATCACAAAAAGCAATAAAAGAATAATGAAACAAAGTGGTGGGGTAGGGGGGCTTCCTCTGTCTATTGTCCTCAGGACAAAGTCCAAGGCTGGAAAAGCTCATCTCCACTTGCCCTTGTTTGCTTCTCCAGCCTTATCTCCTGTCACTTTTTACCTTGAACTTTCCATTCCAGCCACACAGGACATGGAGTATCAAGGCTGGAAGAGGCCAAACAGCCTTTGATGCAGTGGTTCCCTCAGCCCCAATCACTCTTTCTCTTTGTCCCTACCTCCTCCTCTTTTTCCCTCTCACCCAACTAACCCCTCCTGCTCTTTCCCAGCTTACTCGCCACTCCCACTGGAAGCTGGCCCTGCTGCCACTGATCTGGGCTAGGAATCCCTCTGTGCCACCTTCCCCTATGACAGCATCATCACCTGTGAAGCCATGTTAGTTGGCTGTGTTTCCCCCACCAGACTGTAAGCTCCTCAAGGGCAGGAGTCCTGTCTTATTCACTCTGAATCCTGAATCCTCAGCAGTTGCTGCAATGCATAGCACAGAGCAGGTGCTTAAGGAATACCTGTTGAATTAACTGACACTAAGTTTAGTACATTTAAGAGCTCAGTAATGGGCTGGGTATGGTGGCTCATGCTTGTAATCACAGCACTTTGGGAGGCCAAGGCAGGCAGATCACCCGAGGTCAGGAGTTCAAGACCAGCCTGG
>NW_012102943.1:1077444-1164767 GCF_000951045.1 Mandrillus leucophaeus | reverse complement strand
CAGAGTACCACCCCATTCGTCCTCAAGGACTCCCCACCCAGGGGCAACTCATGAGAAACTCTCCACCCATAGATTGACTGGGACAGACAAAATCCTAGACTTCTAATTTCCTTATTTCACAGTTGGGGGCAATCCAAAGCTTAGACAGAAGGAACTAGTCTATGGCACATACTGAGATAGGCTCAGAACTCCAGCGTCAGAACTTTCTGAAGTAAGTCTCACAAGTGCCCTTGACATGAACCTTCTGAGTTGGGAAAGGGCTAAGAATGATGTGGACATGACCTAACTATTTGTTAGCTGTAGTCATGCTGGGCGAAGAGAGGCAGCTCCTCTGGTAGTTTACTCTAGAACTCATTAGTTCCCTCTACTCCTCAATGGTTTGTGCATTGGTAGGTAGCCCACGGGAAGTAGGATGTGGGTCGCTTACTACTTAGTGACTGTTTATGAAGATTGTTATTGCTACTATAGCAGTATAGTCTCCCAGCTGAACAATAAACTAGAAAGTATGGAGAGTGGCCAGGCGCGGTGGCTCACGCCTGTAATCCCAGCACTTTGGGAGGCTGAGGTGGGTGAATCACAAAGTCAGGAGTTTGAGACCAGCCTGGCCAACATGGTGAAACCCCATCTCTACTAAAAATACAAAAAAATTAGCTGGGCATGGTGGGGGGCACCTATAATCCCAGCTACTCAAAGGGCTGAGGCAGGAGAATTGCTTGAACCTGGGAGGCACAGGTTGCAGTGAGCTGAGATCACACCATTGCACTCCAGTGTGGGAGACAGTGTGAGACTCCGTTGCCCAAAAAAAAAAAAAAGTATGGAGAGTAGGTGGAGTAGGGCTAGCAGAAATAAATCTGTTATTTACATGCCACCCAGTTTATAGAATGGTATTATAGCAGCCCAAACGGATTAGGACAACTCCATCTCAGGTAAGCCCAACAAACCTAGTATTTGCCAGGCCAGGTCCTGTTGAGGCCTCATTGGGAAATCTGTAGCAAATTGTTGGTAGTACAGGCCCGAGACTGTGATCCTTAGAAAGACCACTACGCTTGGCCTGGGGTCAGCACTTGGGAGCTTCTATTTCAGAAGGATTTCCACCATTCCCCAAACTAATAAGAGTAGCTCATTATGCCTAAACTGTACAAACAATGCAGTTTCTGTTGACTGCCTACGTTTCTTCTGGGAGTTTGGAATTCTGGTATGTGCTTAGCCAAGGATGCCTATGTGACCAGCCCCTAATAAAAACCCTGGCATTGAGTCTCCAGTGAACTTCCTTGGTAAACAACATTTTACACATGCTGTTACAGTTCATTGACAAAGGAATTGAGCACATCCTGTGTGCTTAATTCAGCTGGGGGATGATTCTTGGAATCTCGTGGCTATTTTCCTCCAGACTTTGTCCCATGCACCTTTTCCCTTTGCTGATTTTGTAACCTTGTGCTGTAATAAATCATAGTGTCAGTATAATTATATGCTGAGTGCTGTGAGTCCTCCTAGCAAATCACTGAACCTAGAGGTGATCTGGGGACCCCCAACAGGAGATAAGCCTAGATTTCACAGAGTCCATCATAATCCTGTGCCAATCCCTTAAGAGTATACAGCTTAAGCCAGCGCTATCCAACAGAGATATAATGTGAGTCACATGGAATTTTAAATTTTCTGGTGGCTATATTTTCAAAAGCAAAAAGAAACAGGCAAAAATAATTTTAAGCATATGTTTTCTTTAACCCAATGCATTATTTATTTTTATTTTTTTTATTTTTATTTTTTGAGACGGAGTCTCGCTCTGTCGCCCAGGCGGGAGTGCAGTGGCCAGATCTCAGCTCACTGCAAGCTCCACCTCCCGGGTTCACGCCATTCTCCGGCCTCAGCCTCCCGAGTAGCTGGGACTACAGGTGCCCGCCACCTCGCCTGGCTATTTTTTTTTTTTTTTAGTAGAGACGGGGTTTCACCGTGTTAGCCAGGATGGTCTCGATCTCCTGACCTCGTGATCCGCCCACCTCGTCCTCCCAAAGTGCTGGGATTACAGGCTTGAGCCACTGCGCCCGGCCTATTTTTATTTTTGAGGCAGAGTCTCACTGTGTCACCCAGGCTGGAGTACAGTGGTACAATCACCACTCACTGCAACCTCAATTTCTTGGGCTCCAGTGATTCGCTAATTTTTTAAATTTTTGTAGAGATGTGGTCTCACTATGTTGCCCAGGCTGGTCTCAAACCCCTGGGCTCAAGGTATCCTCTCACTTTGGCCTCCCAAAGCGTTGAGATTATAGGCATGAGCCACTGTGCTCAGCTAATCCGTTATATTAAAAATATGTTTTAAATATTTCCATATGTAATTTTATTAAAATTATTGAGATATTTTATATTCTTTTATCAAACTAAGTCTTCAGAGAACACTGTGTGTTTTATACTCACAGCACAGATCAGTTTGTACTAGCCCCGCTCCCAGCACGCAATAGCCACACACCGCTACGGCCTGCCTGCTATATTGGCTCAGAGGTTAATGGCAAGGGCTCTGGAGACAGTATATGCGGAGACTAAAGACACTCTGTCTGGGATGCCGATTCAACCGTGTTGATTTCTGATTAACTCCAGTTCCAGAAAAGCCTCTAAGATTGTCAGTTTATCTACTGTTCCTTGTGTAAGAGCATGTCCTTATCAAAAATATTCTCCTTAGGTTGAAACAACCTTAATATTATCACACTTTGGTTGGCCTGCACATCCCTTCGATAGGGAGATCACCCCTTCCCTATGCTATATAAGCCCTGGGCTGGGAAGGGGTAAATAGCTCGGGGATCCACTATCTCACTTCACAGCCACCTAAGACTTCTGTGGCTTCTGTCTGTAAGTCCCTAACAAATGTTTCTTTCTGAGGAACTGGGTATGTCAGCTTCTTTCTTCAGCTTCTCAGCCTCCTCTGACTTTGGCAGGGGCCAGGGGTAGGGTAGGTTTACAGAGACCTGCTCACAGCAGAATAGTATGTGTGGGTCAGAAGCCTGGTTCTGTGACTTACCAACTGCATAACCCTAAGCAAAGTCGCTTAATCTCTCTATGTATTAGTTTCCTCATTTGCAAAATGGGGATAATAATGTTGGCTACCTCATGAGGTTGCAGAGATTAATTAAGGCAGTACCTGGTATGGATAGGATATTGAGTGAATGCTGGCTGCTACTCTCTTTATGCTAAAGCCTGGCCCTTTGAGACCAACTTGTCTAACACCTTGTCCCATAAATGAGAAAACTGCAGCCCAGAGTTTGGAAGGCACTAGTTTCACAAGCAAAGACTACAGCCGCCCATCTCTCCTCTTGATGAACTCCCTGTCTTCTGGCTGGCCCTCAGATCAAATTTGCTAATTGTTTAGGAAACTGGCAGCTCCAGGGCCCCAGCTCAGTTCTGCAATTTCTTCTTGACTGCAAAACAAGGGCTACTGTTGGAAGTTGGCACTGAATCGACGCAGGCTGGGCCTCATTTCTGCTTCCACCTAGGCTCATCAGTTAGAGTGGCTGATCCCATCTTTGAGTCCAGAACCTGAAGTGTTTACTAAGCAATAATAAGGCTGGCTTTCATTGTTTTAACTTTTTACAATCCTTTGAGTTTATTAACTTGTGTTCTATCTTCCTCGAAGACACAGTGCATCAGCACTTTTTGTGAAACCTCCTTTAAGTCATCTTCAGTCTCTGTTCACCTACCAAGTAGGTAAGTAGTGAGCTCCCTGTAGAGGTCTCTAACAAATAGGATGAAGAGGTTCCGAGTGCTCACTTGTCTGGGATGTGGAAGACGTGTTCTCAGAATGGAAGCAAAACTAGCTTACGATTCTTCTACAGCTTCTCTTTCTATCCCTCCCTTCCCATTTTGCCCAATGCAAATCATCCACTCTCCTCTGACAAGCCTACTCAGCATAATCCACACGTCTTGACTCTTCCTAGAAGATGAAATCAGACCAGTCTTGCGGGCTCGACATGGTTAGAACTTGCTGACTTGAAGCTCTCCTTATTCTGTATGCCAAATATTGTTTTATTTGACATTAATTTATTTGATAGATATGTATCAAGCAACTACTATGTATTAGGCTCTGTGCTGGTGCTGGTGCCTTTTTGGATCTTATAATTTAGTGCAGAAAACAGACAAACAAGACATGATGATAAAGTACAACAAAG
The DNA here is from genome assembly GCF_000951045.1 of Mandrillus leucophaeus. Classification (NCBI taxonomy): domain Eukaryota; kingdom Metazoa; phylum Chordata; class Mammalia; order Primates; family Cercopithecidae; genus Mandrillus; species Mandrillus leucophaeus. The sequence continues at coordinate 1,160,613 of NW_012102943.1, read as the reverse complement.
GGTTGATGTAGAAAGTGTCACATACTCTAGGAACTATAGGAAGACAAGGGGACCACCATGAACTCCTTTCTTAAGACATGACATTAGTGGAGATATGAAAAATGAGTAGGATAGAACCAGTTGAAGGGAGATAACCTCTGTTTCGAGCAGAGGGAACAGCAGCGATGAAACCTGGAAGTGAGGGAGAATGGCAGACTGCAAGAACTGAAAAATGTCCAGTATAACGGAGGCAGAGAGAATATGGAGAGTGTGGCAAAAGATGAAGAAGCAGATGGATTTTGAGGGTACTGTCTGAAGTGCTAAGGAATTTAGACTATAACCTGAGGGCAGTAGGAAGCAGCCTGGTGGAGAACGATATATTTCAAAACATAGGGTCCTTGAGAACAAGTCAACCAAATGTATTTAAAAGGCTGCTGATGAAAATATTGGGAAGTATTGTTTTCATTCTCATTGTTTTCATTGTCATGCTCTTTGTGCCAATGGTTAGACCTCCTTTAAAAGCTGACTGCAGCATAAAGGCCCTTCTTAATGCCAGGACAGGCTCCTCTACCCTCCCCACCCCACTGTCCATGTCATCAGTTTTGTACTCCTGTTTTGAATGGCTCAGGCTATCCTTATACCCTTAGGAATGAAGAACCACAGACACCACCACTGAGAGACTGTCAAAGATCCTTGATAAATAGGTGGACAACTGAGATCAGAGAAGGAAAGTAACTTTATTACTTTCCATAGCAATCCAGGGGTAGCATCTCAGGTATCTGGCTCCTTCTTGTCTCCCCCAAAGAAACAGACCACCAGGGCTGGGATTAAGGTGAGACAAGTGAGACACAGAAGGTGCAAAATGTAGAGAGATGCCCACTGCCAGGTGCCAGCCTGTGCTTGTGTGACCCTAGGTACCTTCCCTTCCCTCACCCTGCTGGTCTCTGCTGGAAACACCTTTAAGAGCAGGGACTTTGGCTTCTAGACAACTCTTTAGCATCTCTCATGGTGTTAACATGTTGCTAGGTGACATGTTGAGGGTCACTAGATGCCAACTGATGCTAATGAACAATGGATTTCTGACAAACTGATGTGTACACAGATGTTTATATTTTTGGGTAAATACAAACCTCAAAAGACAACAGAACAACTGTCTAGAGACCTGGATTCTGATTCCCTCCCTGCCATCAGTTGGTTATGGGAACTTGGGTAAATTGCTCCTCGTCTCTAGGATTCAGTGAAGTGAGGTGGTTAAATAAAACGTATTGGCCGGGCGCGGTGGCTCAAGCCTGTAATCCCAGCACTTTGGGAGGCCGAGACGGGCAGATCACGAGGTCAGGAGCTCGAGACCATCCTGGCTAACACAGTGAAACCCCGTCTCTACTAAAAAATACAAAAAACTAGCCGGGCGAGGTGGTGGGCGCCTGTAGTCCCAGCTGTTCGGGAGGCTGAGGCAGGAGAATGGCGTAAACCCAGGAGGCAGAGCTTGCAGCGAGCTGAGATCTGGCCACTGCACTCCAGCCTGGGTGACAGAGCAAGACTCCGTCTCAAAAAATAATAAAAATAAAAATAAAAATAAAAATAAAAAATAAATAAAACGTATCGAGCACTTACTGTGTGTCAGCCATTGTTCATATGCTGCCAGGCTTTAACTCAGCTAAAGACTTCCTGGCCTCTGAGGTTCCTTCCACTTCAACAGGCTGTGGTTCGAGGTGGGAAGACTTCACAGAGAATGCAAAACTTGAGAGACATCTTCCAAATTCCAATGGGGATGTTAATACCTTTAATCATAGTAAAGGCATGGTTTCTCAAGGCATTTCTTGGTCAGAAGAAAGTTCTAGAAGGCACTTAATCCTAGGACTCACACTATCAAGGCTACAGCCAGGCCAACTGCCTCACAATAACCTTTAGAACATGTCTGAAGGCAGATTCTCAGCTTCTGCCCCTAGAGATTCTAATGCAATGACTCCAAAGTGGGGTCCAGGAATCTGTATTAAAGGCTTCCCAGTTGACTCTGGTGGTCAGATTTGAGACTGATTCCTAACACATTCCCAATCTGTGGACAGGATCATACCTAGACAGCCCAGCCCTAGAACTGCCTGGCCTGATCATAAGTGTTCCACGGAGATTTTGTTTTTTAATGTAATGAATGATTAAGTCAGCAAATATTTTACATGTGTTGTGTGCTAGGTCCTGTGCCAGGTAGTGATTATGGGCCCTATTCTCAAAGGACTCCTGGTCTCGGTCTGTCACTTACTTTAGAAACAAGTCATCTAGCCAGAGTCAGAAGGGCACTGGAGATCACAAATCGATCCCATCATTACACAGCTGAGGAAGCTGAGGCCCAGAGAGGAACTGCCACATGTTAAAGACTACACAGGGAGCAAATTTATTTTCTGCTTCTAAACCAGGTGGTTTAGCCACAGATAGGCCAAGAATACAAACTGCCAAGCCTTGCTGGGTTTCCCACTCAGTTTATTACTATTAGACCATTCCCTTTTTCTCCACTCACATTTCTGCGCATTTCCATGGTCTTCATAGAATCTAAGCCTAAAAATAAACAGTTTTCCTTGAGTTTTTGGGTCTTCATTTCTGAAGACTCTCATGTCACAGAAACCTTTAATTAAATAAATCTGTTATGCTTTTTTCTTGCTAACCTGTCTTTTGCTACAGGTGTGTCAGCTGTGACCCTTATGATGGGGAGGAAAGGCACCCCACCTTCTCTGTCCCTACAGTCCCAGTGCCCTAACCAGACTGGCGTTTTCAAAATCCCAGGACACCCACTCTTTGTTTCTTAAGCACTAAACCTATATATAGTAAATGTTTCTGGAAGTTTAACTTCAGATCTTGCTGAAATTTTAAACCCTCAATTTCCAGAGGACCATCGCAAGGTGTTTTTAAAGCCTGGATAGGAATAAGGAATGCTTCCCAGAATGGAGACTTCCAGCAGTTCTTGGGTGCTATTAGCCCCCTTTCGCTGTAACGGAGACCGCTGTGCCCGCCTCCATTCGCACTTTGGAGCCAAAAGAGGAAGGGACTGCCTCCCACGTCCACAGGGACCTGACTTCCACCTCTCTGCCCAGATTTGCTTATGTCACTGTCGCCCCGGGCCAGGGAAGGGGGAGCTGAGGGCAAGTCGTGCCCGCCCCTGAAATCCCAGCCGCCTAGCGATTGGCTGCAAGGGCCCCGGCTTGGCCGCGGATTGGTCACACCCGAGGGCTTGAAAGGTGGCTGGGAGCGCCGGACACCTCAGACGGACGGTGGCCAGGGATCAGGCAGCGACTCAGGCGACCCTGAGTGTGCCCCCAGCCCGCCATGGCCCGGCTGCTGCAGGCGTCCTGCCTGCTCTCCCTACTCCTGGCCGGCTTCCTCCCGCAGAGCCGGGGACAAGATAAGTCGAAGGTGAGTGAGCCTCCGGGCGGGGGGCCAGGAGAACAAACCTAGCCCCTCGGTGTCCAGCGCTTAGTGCAATGCACCCCTTTTCCCAGGCTCCCCGCCAGATGGGCGATCCCCAGGTGCGAGGGACCCCCTGAACCCCTTTTGCCGCCGCGACCCCGCCCCCGACCGTCGTCGTCTCGTAGTTCCATCTGTTGGAGAGCCGAAACCTGGTGCTTCAGGCGGGCAGAATGACTAAGGGAGGAAGGTCTCTTTCCCCCGAGCTCGCACTTTCTCCCCACTGCCACCTCGGGGATAGCCTTGTTACATCTATGTCACCTCCGTGCCTGAGCTGCTCCCCTTCAGTAGGACCTGAGAGGGAGGGCGTCACAGAAAACATGCCTGGCGTCTGGGTGGGCTGTGCAAGTTCCAAGAGAGACAGACAACGAGAAAGGGGAGAGGCAGCTGGGTGAGCCTGGTCCTGAAGAACTGCTGTGGGGGGCTCTTCTAGTCCAGGAATGATACAGGCGGGTAGAAATGGCCACTTGGATTCAGGGCATTGGTAGAAGAGGCAGAGATCAGTGCTAGAAAGAGCTCTGGAGTGACAGTGCCGAACATTCAGGACCCTGAGTCCTTACCTGTTCCTGGACCCCCGTTTCTCCATCTGCAGGGGGGAGTTTGGGGGTGGGAGTGCATGGGGCACAATGAAGCTGAGGGCCTCAGAGGGAATGCTTGGAGAAGCTGAAAAATCCACAAGCTGTTCTCTGCAATTTCCTCCTCTGGGGCAGCCTCACTACCCAGGACCCACTGTCATTAGCCTGAGGAAACCTGGTAGTTGGAGAAAGCTGGGGACTGCTAATTCAGAAGGAGAGGTAGAATTCTCTGGAGCCTCAGTCTATTTCCAGCAGGTGTGTGGCCCATACCTGGAGTGGGGATATTGAGGCCAAGAGTGGGAAGAGCCAGCATGCTGATCTCCTTGGACAGTGTGTACCGGGGTGGGCTCTGTAGACCTCTCCTCTACCCACTGAGTGGGAGTGGGTGGGGAAGGAGGCAGAAACCAGGTGTAGGGATAGACTCAAAGAGAGCAATTTCTGTCTCCAACCTCCCAACACGCATAACTCACATTTTTGCAAGCTCTGAGCTTGTGTTTCTAAAATCCTCTGGGCCTTCACTTTAATTAAGATCTTATGAGTCTAGGAGTCCGTTTCCAAAATTCTATCCACTTCTCAGGAAGCCCATTGCAAGCACAGGCTTCCTTCCATGTTACTCACCCACTTTCTGTCCTCAGCCTAAATCCCATTAATCAGCCTCTCCTTGGAGTCAGTCTAAATGGATGTGAAGCCACTTTGTCCAAGCCCCCTCCTTTTTTATCCATCCCTGTTCATAATCCCCAACTCAGAAGGCATTTTCCAGGTCAGGAATGGGGTCGATTTTCAACATTGATGTTGGGGGTGGGCCGTAGACAGGCCAGCACCGTGGAGTGAGTCCCAACCTCTCAGACTGGGGAGGGTCAAAGAAGGTACGAATTGGGCCCTGCCTCAAGAAGGCTAGCGGGGAGAACCTGGACTCTATGAATAACTCATCATAGCTATGTCTTCTCTGCAGAACTCTGGGGAGGGATAAATGGACTCAGAGAGAATAGGATGGGGATGGTCTAGAAAAGTTTTAGGGTGAGGTGTAATCATATCACATACAACTAGTCAGGACTTGCTGGCTAATGAAAGCCTGGACATGCCCATCTCTGCTCCCAAGTTCTTACAGTTGAGATGTCTTAGCTCTGGGTTAGGACCCAACCACTCATCTCACCCCCAACCCCAGGGTAAAGGGATAGGGTTATGGGGCATGTGGAGAATGGAATGGATGAAAGGGGACTCAGCCCCAGAGAGGTGTTTGCCTCCTACCAATTCAAAGGAAGAGGCTAGGGAACAGATGGGGTCCTCCTCTTCTTGCTGCATCCCCTCCCCAGTCCAACTTCAGGCTGCCCAGGCTCCTTGTCTCTACAAAAGGACTGCAGAAGCCGGAAAGAGTGACAACTGCTGACGTGCATGGGATCCTAGTAACCGCTGGTTTCTAGGTGACTAAACCTGGCAGAGAGAATCATGGAACCACAGGCTGACAGAGTTAAAGGGCCTTTAAGACAGCCCTGAACCTGACTCCATCTTATAATGGAGGAGCCGGAGCCCCAGGAAAGGGGGTCACATGGCATCAGAGACACAGCAAAGCCCAGCACTCAGGTCTCCAGCCTCCCAAACCACTTCTCACAGCATCATATTGATAGGAGTGGTAGGACAGGAGAGGAGAAAGACACAAGACCAGCAGCCCCAGCCAGCCAGAGTCCTGGCTGAGTCCCATCATCCAACTTTCAAGCCACCAGAACCCTCCTCTCTTGCCCAGCTATGGGAGGATTGAGGCACTGTCATGGCCTCTCCCCGTTATCTCCTTCAGCCACTGTTTCAGATGCAGTGCTCTGGGATTCCATGTGCCCAGAGAAGGGAAGGGGACTCATAGAGGACTGAGTTGCAGTGGTCAGTGGGGAGCACAGCTGTGGCTTCTCCACCCGTGGGCCACCTTCTGACCCCCACTATCCCTTGACATGGGATTTTGTTCCAAGAGATTCTATGCCTGTTTTGTTCTGCCAATAGATTCTCCCAACCGTTCTGGGCAGCAGCATGCTTATCTCCCTGGACATTATATGCCCGGACAGTGAAAGTGACTTGCTCAGAGCCACGCAGCCAGCAAAAAACAGAAGCGAATGAAATAGGGTTCTCCTTGCCACACCCCCAAACTGAAACTGTGCCCAGAAGCTGGTCCTTCTGTTTACAAGCTCCCATTATTAGGACAACCTGTCATCTCTTTTTCTTCCATGTCTCGGAGTTCATTTTTGGGTCATGGCAGAGTTAAAAAAGTGAACAGGCTATAGAGATGCCCGGCTTTCTGGCCACTAGACCTTTGTGGCGGTCTAGGGTGTATGTGTTGTGTCCCAGTCTGTCTGCATTTTAAGGTGGAAATGGCCCCAGCTGGAACGAGGAGCTCCAGGAGCAGGAGGAATGTTGATCTTAGGTCTTGGGCCTGCCTCCAGCACCCACCAAAAGTCACAGGGTGTGGAATATTAGACTCATGTAAAGCAGGAAGTTTGCACCAGTGCCAAGAAGAGAGCTTGCAGCTGCCAGGGAATGGCCTGGCAGAGGAAGCGCAGCCTCGCCCGGCTCAGCAGGCCTGCTTCATGACAGAGGTATCTCTTCTGCATCCTGTGCAGGGGCCACACCCTGCCAGCATGGATCACTCCCTTCACCTGGTCAGGCCCAGGTTCCTTGCCTCAACAGCAAGTTCTCCAGAACTGAGGGGAAGAGAGGGAGTGAATTTGCTTCTCTAACTCCAGCCACCTGTCTCTGCCCTCTCCTGGTCTATAATGCTGCTTTGCATTCCATTTGTTTATTGTCTGCCCACCTTTCAAAGGATATCAAGGCCACAAAGGACCTTAAAGATCACCTTATACAATGGTTTCAAGGTTTTTCCTTTCCCATCACGACCAGCCCACCTGCCAAATTGTGTCAATGATGCAATGACAGACATCCTTTCAAGGGTAGTCTCAGAGGTTTGTTGTCTGTGTCAGGGATGAGGTAGAGGCAGAGTAGGCTCATAAGCCACATCCTACTAGCCAGCAGTGAGCCCAATCCCCCCTTTCCCACTGATCATGATCCTATCAAGCCATCATGGTTGACCTGGTTGAAGAGTTGGTTCGGTTCAAGGTTCTCATTTTATAAATGAGGAAACTCAGGTCCGAAGAAAAGAAAGGGTCAGTCCAAGACCACAGAGGGAGTTAATGGCAGACGGACGTGGAGCCCAGGTCTCCCAGCCCACAGTCCACTGTACTCTGTCCCTCCTTGTCCTGGAGGCTGACTGTGAGCAGCAGCTGGGGAGGGAGGAAGGCATAAGGGTCATCACCAGCCTGCTCAGGCCCGGAACATTAACACCTGCAGGTATTGTTGCTTTTCCCTACCTTGCCACAGCCCTTTCCCCCATGCCTGGCTCTCAGTCCTGCTTCCCTATTTGGTAACAACAGCCTCATCTTTCCTGTCCTCCAGATTGGGAGCCTCTGAATGACCATGTCCATACTGCCTCTTCCTCCTTTCTGTTCAGTTTTTCCTTCACACTGGCCTAGTTCAGGCTCTCATCCTCAATGGCCTGGAGTATCCCAACAGCCACCCAACCAGTCTCCATCAGCCCGTCCAGGAACCCAGCCATCAGCTTTAGGGCAGTCTCCCTAAATAACTTCAGTAAATATTCTGAAGTTGACATGTGATGTGGAAGTAATTAGCAAAATAAGTCATTCTCTAGGGTTCCATAGCACTCACTTATTAAGTGCTTATTAAGCACTTAAGCACTCACGTATTAAGCACTTAATAGTAAGCACCTAATAAGCACTTATTAAGTGCTTTCGAAATCATTATCTTACACAAGGAATTAGACCTCAGTGCTAGTCCAGTTCCAATTCTCGGGGATGATTTTGAGAAAGTCACTTTCCCTGTTGGGATCTTTCATTCTTTTGAAAATGGAGATGTCCAAGTTCCCTTCCAGCTCTAACTGCTCCTTTTATGGCCTTTCTGTGTTCCAGATGGACTGCCATGGTGGCATGAGCGGCACCATTTATGAGTACGGAGCCCTCACCATTGATGGGGAGGAGTACATCCCCTTCAAGCAGTACACTGGCAAATACGTCCTCTTTGTCAACGTGGCCAGCTACTGAGGCCTGACGGGCCAGTACATTGGTAAGAGCCCACCCTTCCTCCCTGCTTTATTTGGGGCTGTATGGCATATTTCAATCACAGGATCTTTTCTGGTGCACAGGGGGAAGGGTGATGGCAATCATGAGAGTCCAAGCCCCTTTTCCCAGCTCCACCGTGTTCCGTGGTTTTGTGAAGATGATTATATAAGCCTGAGGTCTGATTGCCTCTGGACATGTTCTAGGAGATTCCCAGTTATCTGTCTTCATCTCTGGGCACCTCAACCACCCTAAAGGCAGAGGGATGGAGATTCGGTTTGTGATTAGAGCTCCCTTTGGCTGGAGCATGAGATGGTAACTGGAGCTCCATCTTGCTGAGAATGTCTCATTTTCCCTCAGCCCCATCTGCTTTGGTGCTTCTCTTGGCAGCCCTCTGGAACTCTGGCCTCTGGCAAATTGCCTCGAGGCCCCAGAGTGTATGCGTGGTGTAGTGGGATGAAGGGGCAGGCTACATTTCTAATGCCCATTCTAAAATAAACTTTGAAGATGATGTAGTTTAGCCTTCCCCTCTTCTCAATTTACAGCTAGGAAACCAAGACTCAGAGTGAAACACAACTTAAGCAGAGTCACAAAGCTATTAGTGGCGGAATGAGGCATTTGGCCCAGGTTTCATGATCTCCTGATATGCTTACTCCTTTCTCCCTAGCTGGGGTAGAATACAGAGGCTAGGGGAACAGGCAACCAAAGGCAAGCGACAGCACCCAGGGGAAAAGGCTCTGGGGCTAAGCAGTCTGCTGGCAGGGGGTCAGGGAGGCAAGGACAATTTGACCCCCCATGCTCCGCCTGGCAATCAGGCCAATTCCCGTAAGCGGAAGGACGGTGGTCGCGTGGTCCAGTGGCTGTGAGTGCTCTGTCTGGGATGCTTCTCTCTAGCCTTGGAACAGAGCACAGTGCGTTTGGGCAAGAGATGGGCTGGGTGCTGCTGCAAAAGAGACCAGGGGACACTGAGGAAACTGGGGAGCTGGGCCAGGGCCTCATCTGTGTTCCTGATTTGCCAAAGATTATGGGAGGGTTGTAACCTTACCCCAAAGGTCTCTGCCTTGTATCCAGGGATGGATAGTTCTTGCTCCAGGAAACTCAATCCTGAGGGCCCTGAATGAGTGCTCCAACTGGCCCAGGTGGAGGGCCTTGGCAATGGGCAGGTGACTGACAGCTGATTTGAGGGAAGGTATTCTTTTCCCCCAAACCTCCAATCCATCCCGATTTAGAGTCAAGAGGATAGGACCTGAGTCCCAGCATTGCTGTGAACTCACTGGTGGTCTTGGGCAAGTCCCTCCCTTTCTCGGGCCTCAGTAGTTCCAGCGGCACAGCAGGTGAGCTGGGGGAGTGGTGTGGATGAGACAGGGCTCCTTGCCAGGATACTCCCATGTCTGCTCTTTCTCTTTGGCCCAGAACTGAATGCACTACAAGAAGAGCTTGCACCATTTGGTCTGGTCCTTCTCGGCTTTCCCTGCAACCAATTTGGAAAACAGGAACCAGGCGAGAACTCAGAGATCCTTCCCAGCCTCAAGTGAGTGCTCACTCAGCATCCTAAGAAAGCACCTCTCACATGGCCCATGTGTCTTGTATCAACCCCAATTCATGGTGAACATTTATCAGCCACCAAGAACCATTCTCCTCTTCTAGGATCCCCAGTGAAATGAGGGAATGGAAGGGAAGGGACAAAAGAGGGAAAAGGACAGACATGACTAGTTGTGATGTGCATCTGCGGGGAGCACCGAGGTGGGGGGACACTGAAAAGGGACCAGGCTGGAAAGGAAGACCGCGGACTCACATTATGCCTACACCCACTGCACATTCACTGGCTCCTGCTTCCCACTGCGGAATAAATCCAGACCCCCAACACCCCCCTCCCCTGTTCTGTCCCTTCCTCTCATTTCTGAGCCCTGTGCCCACCTCCTTGGAACCCACCTAAGAACATTCCTCAACAGGTATGTCCGACCAGGTGGAGGCTTTGTCCCTAATTTCCAGCTCTTTGAGAAAGGGGATGTGAATGGAGAGAAAGAGCAGAAATTCTACACTTTCCTAAAGGTGAGTGAGCTCCCACCTGTGTTGGCTGGGACTGCAGCCCCTCTTGGCTAAAGTCCACACCATGAAGGCCATGCCACCTCCCCTGCTCCTGGGCTCTTAGGGAATTTCTTGGTATCTATTGTTCCAGCTAGAGGGCTCTGCAGACCCTGACTATTGGCCCATTTTACAGTAAAGGCCCAGAAGGAGGACCCAGAGTGAACATACTAAGGGTTTCACGATCTTCTAGAGCCACAGCTGGCACTGGCAGTCAGTCTTCTAACTCCCAAACTGGGGCTCTTTTCTCAGGGCCAGGCTGTTCTCCCACCCCAGGAAGGTCTAGGAAGGAAGAGGGTCGGGTGGCCTCAAGCAAGGTTGACACTCCTCTCATCCCTGCTCTAGAACTCCTGTCCTCCCACCTCGGAGCTCCTGGGTACATCTGACCGCCTCTTCTGGGAACCCATGAAGGTCCACGACATCCGCTGGAACTTTGAGAAGTTCCTGGTGGGGCCAGATGGTATACCTGTCATGCGCTGGCACCACCGGACCACGATCAGCAACGTCAAGATGGACATCCTGTCCTACATGAGGCGGCAGGCAGCCCTGGGGGTCAAGAGGAAGTAACTGAAGGCTGTCTCATCCCATGTCCACCATGTAGGGGAGGGACTTTGTTCAGGAAGGAATCCGTGTCTCCAACCACACTATCTACCCACCACAGACCCCTTTCCTATCACTCAAGGCCCCAGCCTGGCACAAATGGATGCATACAGTTCTGTGTCTGTACTGCCAGGCATGTGAGTGTGGGTGCATGTGGGTGTTTACACACAGGCCTACAGGTGTGTGTGACTGTGTGTGTGTGTATGGGTGTACAGCCACATGTCTACCTATGTGTCTTTCTGGGAATGTGTACCATCTGTGTGCCTGCAGCTGTGTAATGCTGGAGAATAACCACCTTTCTCTCCAGTTCTCCATTCCAATGATGATAGTTCACTTACACCTAAACCCAAAGGAAAAACCAGCTCGAGGTCCAATTGTTCTGCTCTAATCGATACCTCAACCTTGGGGCCAGCATCTCCCACTGCCTCCAAATATTAGTAACTACCACTGACGTCCCCAGAAGTTTCTGGGTCTACCACACTGCCCAATCCCCAACTCCTCCTTCCTGAAGGGCCCTCCCAAGGCTACATCCCCAGCCCACAGTTCTCCCTGAGAGAGATCAACCTCCCTGAGATCAGCCAAGGCAGATGTGAGAGCAAGGGCCACGTACCCCATGTCAGGGGTGGCGTCTTCATGAGGGAGGGGCCCAAAGCCCTTGTGGGCGGACCTCCCCTGAGCCTGTCTGAGGGGCCAGCTCTTAGTGCATTCAGGCTAAGGCCCCTGGGCAGGGATGCCACCCCTGCTGCTTCAGAGGATGTGCCCTCTCCCCTCACTGGTCCATTGGCATAAGACTCACCCCCTGTCTGCCCAGTAAAAGCCTTTCTGCAGCAGCTGAGCCTACTGTGTGTGGTGCTTTTTCAATGGTGGCTGCCCCCGCCTGGGTGGGGAGTGAGGAGGAGAAGGTGGGGCAGGGTAAAGTGGGGAGGATGAGAAAAGAACAAATACAACAACAAAAACTTTTTACAGTGGGTGCAAAGGTAACTGTGGTTTTCGCCATATGGCAAAATCCAAGGCTACCTCCCCGCCCCACAATTCTCCGAGATCAGCCAAAGCAGAGTGCAAGGGCCACATAGCCCTGTCAGGGGTGGCATCTTCATGAGGGAGGCCCCCTCTGCCACAAAAAAGGGGCAAAAATCACAATTACTTTTGCAACAACCTAATAGCTGGGTGCAGTGGCGCACTCCTATAGCCCCAGCTACTTGGGAGGCTGATGTGGGATTTTGAGGCTATAGTGTGCCGTGACTGAGTCTGTGAATAGCCACTGCACTCCAACCTGGGCAACATAGTGAGACTGTCTCTTAAAAAAAAGAGAGAGAGAAATTAGAGAATGCTTTGCTTTGGGTCTCTGCTTTTGGCTCCTACCTTGGCCCACTATGCTTCTGTCACTCAGCATTGGGAATTTATAAAACCAGCTCTGATCTACTCTCATTCCCTCCCACAGTTCTTCAAGTCAGTTAAGATGAGGTGTTCTGTTTCACAGATGAGGAAACTGAGGCTCACAGAAGGGCCGCGCCTTGCCCCAAGTCTCCTGATAAGTGAGGGGCAGGACTGGAATTTAAACCCAAGTCCCCTGATTCCTGGCCTAGGCTCCTTCGACTGCCCCTGGTTGCCCTACCCTCAGGGAGGCCCTGGTATGTCACTATTACTCAAGAGAAAGTAAGAAAGGGAAAGGAAGAAAAGGGGAACAGAAGGAGGGACCCAGGAAAGCAGGGGGTTGATAGGGGAACATTAGTGCATAAATGAACATGAGTCAGAATGTTGATCTTCAACTTGGATTTATGTCCATGATTCGTGCAAATAGCTATCCAGGGATGGACAGCCACCCTAATCTGGGCTTCTGGCACCACAGGCCTCCAGCTGCAGGGTCCAGGGTCTGAACCTCCGGGCCTGGCAGCTTCAGGCTGGGGCCCCTCATCGGACCTGGCTGGCATGACCTTCTCCCATCTGCAATGGCTTCAGCAAGGCTACTGTGAGTGGAGGTGGAGAAGGCCCCAGAGCCAGAACATCCATCATTCTCTTCTGTTCCGGAAACAAACCCACACTTCCCACAGCTCCTCACAGAGGGGTAGGGGTGTGCGTGGGGCAGGTCCTGCTAGAGCTTGAAGCAAAAATTAAACACACACACAAATTGGTCATGGCACCAGAGAGCCTGAGACCATTTCCGGGAGATTTTGAAGGAAGGGGATCTTCACTGCACCCCACTCTTAGGATTGCTGCTCCTGGAGGCTTCTGCAACAGATGGCAGGTCAAAGCCGGACGAGGCCTCTCTCCACTCAGCAGCAGGGAAGTGAGTTTTTCCCAGTCACTCCCATCAGAGTACAAATGAAAGCCTTCTGGGTGGAGCCTCCCCAGTCTTGTAAACAGCTCGGTTCAGGGACTGGTGTACAAGCTGGCCACCCATCTCAGCCTCTCATCCAGCTGAGGCTCTGGCCACACCGTGCAAGTGGCTTCTAGTTTTTCGGCAATCTGAGGTCAGCTGGCTCTGCAAGATGAAGGTGGAGCCAAATGACACAATCTGGTCTCACTGAGGCCCCTCACGGTCATTTTTTGGAGACTCTAAATAAACAAAAATTTTGAGGACTTCATGATTATGTGGTCGAGTGAGTTTCAAAGTCTCTTATGGAATGCAATACGGGAACAGTGAAAATAACAGCTAGGGTTACTGGGTGCTACCAAGCGCCAGGGCTAAGTACCTTAGGTACACTGGTCATGTAATCTTCCCCCAGCCCTATGAAGAAGGCAGGTTATTACCCCATTGTAGAAGAGGGAACTGGGACACTAAGAAGTTTTGAATGACTTGCTCATAGCTCCAGGTCCAGGAAGTAGTGGGGCTAGGATTTGAACCCAATCTGGCTCCAGACCCCGGAAGTGGAGCAGTTCTGGGGAGGGAGCCCCTCCCCTTAAACCAACCTCTACCACTCATCAAAGCAGCCTCTAAGGGGTTCCACTGAACTCGTAGGGCTCTTCAGGGAAAAACAGAAAATGACCGAGCAGTCCAATCCTTTCTTCCAAACACCAAATCCTCCAAATCACAACCCCTCCAAGGTATCCATCTCATGGCCTTTACTCACACACCTTCTGCAAAGGGACACTCGCTACCTCCCAGAGCTGGCTCCATTTCTGCACAACTGTGTCCCTTAGAAAGTTCCTCTTCATGCTGCGATGGACCTGACCTCCCTGTCATTCCCACCCACTAGTTATAATTGTGTTCCCAGAAGTCCCACAGGCGAGGCAGTGCCTTGTGTCCCATGACAGCTCTGCAGGGAGCAATGGCAGTTGCTAAGGTCCCAGTCTTTTGACGAGTGGACACAACTCCAGGCCCTTCAGCCTTTCATGGTGGACACCATGGTCAGGGGAGCTTTTCAAACAGAAATATGGTCATACCACTCTGCTTTAAAAATGTCCAGTGACTACACATTATGCTGAGGATAAGACCCAGGCCTCCCACCAAGCTCTGCAGGCCTGCACGGTCAGGGCCTGGCTACATCCTGAACCCTGCATTGCCCCTCTCTTTCCCCACCTTGTTCTTGGCTCCAGCCACACTGGTCTTCCCTCTGATCCTCAAATTGGCTTCCCTACTTCCCCTCCTCCCACCAAGGCCTCTGCATTTGTCATGTTCTCTGCAAAAGCATGACACCCCTACCTCTCCACCTAACTAGTGCCACTCATTCTGAGAGTCTCAACTCAAATGCTGCCGCCTATGGGAAGCTCTCCTAAGCCCCCAGTCTAGGTCGGCTTCCTCTGCTATTTTCTCCCACAGAAACCTGCTCTTCTTCCTTTAGGGCACTCGAGTGCAGCCTGTCTGTGTGGTGTCTGTTTAGCCATTTCTGCCTCCCTCATTAGACATTATGCTGTATAAGGGCAAGGACCATATCTGCTTCTGTTCTCTTGGCATCCATAGCACCTAGCACAATGCCTGGCATTTAGATAATGCACTAGAATGAATGGTTTCAGCCCCCCTCACTCTGTGGCTGCCATCGCTCTCCATTCAACGCTGTTTTGAAAAGCTGGGCCTCTCCTCCACCAAGATTAGAAAGTAACAATATCACCCCAGACTTAGGCAATGCTGGCAGATGAGACGTTATCTCCCCCAGGGAGGACCAAGACTCAGGACTAGGGGCTCACCTGGTTCTGTAGGCCTGGCTGTGGGAGAGTCCATCATTTGGGAGCTCTGATTTGGATTTCGAACCCCTCCACAGGGTAGACGCCAGGTGTATTCCGGCTGCGACAAAACTGGTGCTTAATAATCAATAACCACACCCGAAAATTACAATAGCACCTACTGTGCCAGGACAATACTAAATCTGTATTAGTCAAGTATAAGTGAATCTTTATAACAACTCAGGCTGGCACTCCCATTTCACAGGTAAGGAATCTGAGGCTCAGAGGGGATAACTTGCTGACGGTCATCCAGCAAGGAGAATGGCTAAGCTTGGATTTGAATCCAGGTCTTTCTAAATCCAGAGCCAACCTCTTAAGCGCCATACTATACTCTGGTGTTTAAAGATGTGTACCAAGAATGTTCATATGGGAGAAGCTGAAAAGGAGGCCAGCCAGGAGGTTTCTGTAATGGTCCAGGGGAGAGCTGGGACGCCTAAGGTGGGGCTGTGGCAGAGGACTGGGGAAAAGTAATAGCAGATCTTTGGAGGAAGGATGGTAAGAAGGGAAAAGAGGCCAGGCGCAGTGGCTCACGCCTGTAATCCTAGCACTTTGGGAGGCCGAGGCAGGTGGATCACCTGATGTCAGGAGTTCGAGACCAGCCTGGCCAACATGGAGAAACCCTGTCTCTACCAAAAATACAAAAAATTAGCCAAGCGTGGTGGTGCATGCCTGTAATCCCAGCTACTTGGGAGGCTGAGGCAGAACAGCTTGAACCTGGGAGGCAGAGGTTGCAATGAGCTGAGATCACGTCACTGCACTCCAGCATGGGCAAAAAAGAGTGAAACTCCATCTCAAAAAAAAAAAGAAAAGAAAAGAAAAGAAAAAGGGAAAAGAAAATAGAAAAAACAGAGAAAGGAGAGGAGGAAAGGAGGGGAGCGGAGGGAAGGCGAGGGGAGGGAACAGGAGGGCACAGCATGGGACAGGAGGAGAGAGGAGGGGAGACAAGGGGAGAGGAGGGGAGGGGAGAGGAAAGGGAAGGAAAGAGAGAGAAACATGGTGAGGCTCTGGAACCTGGTTACATGCAGAAGTTATAAGAAAAAGCAAACCCAAACTCTGATATCCCTGGCCTGGGGCCTGGAAGGAATCCTCCTTCCTACCCTGCACTCTTACTCAGCCTTCTCTGTCCTAGACCAGTGACCCTGAACAGCTGTGGGGCAGCCCTGCGGGATCCTGGCCAGATCCCTGCCTCTGGGTAGCAGGCCAGAGCCAGGCCCTGGACACCCACCTGCCACCATGGTGCTGTTTAGCTCAGAAGGATGCAGTTTCTGACCCCCTCACTTAACCTTCCTCTCTGGAAGGTGTCTGGGGCAGCCTCTGTGTGTGCCCTGGAGCAAGGGAGGGACACAGACTCACCAGATGGAAGAGGCGGGAGTTGGGGAGTGGGGGCGGGTGCTCCATGGCCATGGGGGGAGGTGGGTAGCGGATCTGGGACCAGTCCTCAAAGCCATGGTGTGGCACCATGGCTGGCATGGGCGGGTAGGCGTAGGGGTAGGCCCCGCAGAGATGTTCCGGGTGGGGCTCCACGTGGTAGCGCTCTCCCGAGGCCTGCAAGAAAGGCTCATGTCTGGCTTTGGCCTGCAACAAGCTGTACGGGACACCCACCTCATCACCGTCTCTCTAATTAGAACGTTCGCTCTCTGAAGGCCAGCAGGCTAGGTACCAAAGGCTGGTACGTGGTCATGAAAGGCTGCTACATGGGTACAGAAATCTGGATACATGGGTATAGAAGGCTGGATATATGAGCATGGAAGGCTGCATGGGCATGGAAGGCTGGGTACGTATGCATGGAAGGTTGTGACATGGGCATGGAAGGCTGGTACATGGGCATGGAAGGCTGGTACATGGGCATGGAAGGCTGGTACATGGGCGCAGAAGGCTGGTACATGGGCAGGGAAGGCTGGTACATGGACACGGATGTCTGGGTACATGGGCATGGAAGGCTGGGCACATGGGCACAGAAGGCTCATACATGGAAGGCTTGTACATGGACACAGAAGGCTGGGCATGGGCACAAAAGGCTGGTACATGGCACGAAGGGCTGGTACATGGGCACAGAAAATTGGATACATGGGCATGGAAGGCTCATACATGGGCACAGAAGGTGGGTACATGGACACGGAAGGCTCATACACGGCCACAGAAGGCTAGTCACATGGGCACGGAAGGGTGCTACCTGGACACAGAATGTCAACAGTGATGACAGCTAACGCATCGTGAGCACTGTCTCTGTACCAATACCGCTCTAAGGCTCTTCCTGTATTACTCATCAGTCAGTTAGCAGAGAATGTCCCCACGCCCGAGCACACACTGTGTGTCCATCAGGCTAGTTCCCTGAGGAAGGTGAGATGATGTCAGTGCTGCCACCTCCCTCAGGCCTCCTCACCTTTGCTTTCCTCTTCTGCTGTCTGTTGGCTTCTCTTGCCTTCTCCTCATCTTTGAATGCTTTTAGCTGAGAGAAGGGAGAGAGAAAAGACTGTCGGCAAGGTGGTTTCTGGCCAGGCCCGGATCCAGGGCCTAACTAGTGGAGAGCACTGCCCGGCTGACGCTTCGCGCTGGGCCACCATGCGTGGGCCAGGCCTGGGAAAGGGCCCTGAGGGCCGAGCGCAGCCCAGGATGTTGCTGCAGGCCACCTGCTCGTCATAGTGGTCTGTGCACAGGTCAAGAGGGTTCGCGTGAACCTCGCTGCTTCTGTGCTAACATCTTTTAGTTCCATTCTGGGAGAGTAAAGCTCTAGAACTGACTGTGGAAAGTCAGAGGTACAGGTATCTTAGAGTAAACCTCGTCATTGTACAAGGCAAGAGTCAGAGAGGGGAAGGGCCTTGCCGAGGTCAAATATGATTGCAGAGCTGGAGAGAAGCAGTGAGTGTCCCGACATCCAGCCTCACCAGGGCCCTCCAATCCATACCCCCTCTCCCAGTGAGGACAGGCCAGTCGCCCTTCCTGGGTCCAGTCACTCTCACCTGGGCATTCGACAGGGTGACCTGGGCCTGCAGCTTCTCCACTTGCTTCTTCAGCTCTTCCTTCTCCTCATTCATGCGCTCACGATCACTGCGCTCTCTCTGGAAGTCCTCCTCGAAGATCTTCACCTGGTGTGGAGGGAGGATGAAGAGAGGGAGTGGGATGGCCTGAGTGGGGATTTCTCCTCAGGCCCAGACTCCCATGCGTCCTACTGGGGTCACAGATGGCAGAGCTGGGGGTCGCCATGGAGAGTGGGACAGGTGCGCCTCCAGCCCCCACCTTAACTTCAAACAGAGTAGTTCTGTGTCCCTCTATTTTACATTCTGGGCCCCAAGCTAGGACTTTATTTGAACAAAGGATATACGGCTTTAAAAGCAAGGTTGAAAGCCATCAACCAGTACAATCCTTTCACTCTGCTGAGAACCACAGGGGCAGTGACCACAGAACCAGAGTTTGGTGGAGACCGGAGTTTGGGTCTGCTGGCTCTGAGGGTAGAGACCCTACAAACTCTGCTCGGGCTCCGGGGTGCCCCGGCAGAGGTAGGTTGGGTGGGGCCTGCCTCTGTCTCTTAGCCTGTAGTTTCACATGCTTAGTGCAGATCAGCTGAGACACTGGCTAGGTTCAAGGCGGTTTAGGAGGATCAAAAGCATAGGATTAAATAGCACGGAGACAATGGGAGAGCCACAACCTTTTCATTTCCTTTCACCCCAATCCTTCTGTGTCCCTCAGGGCTAGTAAGTCTTTAATACCATTCTAGTACCTGCCAATCTCCTTTAAATAAAGGGGAAAAGAACTCTAGTTCAGAGTCTTCATCTGGCAAGAGTATCTGGCTAGAGTTTAATAACATTGTTTTTATTGTGTTTATCGCTTACAGTTACTTTCTACTTGTGACAAATAATAAATGTTTTTCCATTTACAGTCGTGATATACAGCTCCCTTTTAAATTCATTTATTTAGAATGTATTTTTTAAATACTAGGTAAATGATAGCATGTGTGGGGCGCAGAGATGGCTAAATCATAAAGGTGGTAGAGGAATGACTTAAGCTAGGGCTATGGTGCTGGAAAGGATAAACGTAGAGCCAGACGGGGGCCCTGGCCAATGGCCAGAAAGTGGATTACTAATTACAAGTTCCACGCGATTCCAAGCCGTCTGGGCCCTCGGGAAAGCTCCAGCTCCCACTGAGCACCTCCCACCTGATTTCCTCCCGGAAGCCTCACCTGCTGTTTCAGCAACTCATTCTGCGTGACCAGCTCCTGTTTCCTTAGGAGGGCCCCTGCTCCTTCTGGGCTACCAAATGCTGTTGGTGGAGAGGATGGTGGGGTTTGGATGCTCAGTGCTTCCTCCAGGGCCTGGAATCAGGGAAAGAAAAGACAGGACCATCAGCAGGAACCCTTGGAAATCAGGGCCCTTTGGAGGGGTCATCCTCAGGGACCTCCTTCCTAATAAAAATGATACTAATAATAGCCACCACCATTAATGGCACTGTGCAGAAGATCCAATGAAATATGTGTAGAATGCTAAACAATAGGGTAGCACTGGATCTTCTGCACGGTGCCATGAAGAAAAAAAGTCTATGATCATCATCCTCATTTTACAGATGTGAAAACCAAGGCTCAGAGACCTGAAGGGACTTGTCCAAGGTCACACAGTTAGTAAGCGGCAGAGCACAGACTCAAGCTCAGCACATGCTCTTACCCAGCAGGCTAAACTGGTTGTCATGTAGAAGGGGAAATCTCCCCTTCCCTGAACAGGTGTGGCTCAATTCTTAGCATCCAGACCTAGAAGGAAGATTAAGTCCTCCGGGGGAAGCTTGAGTCTCCCCAACAGCTGGCCTGCCCTGAGATTCTTCAGCTTCAGCAACCCATTCCCATTCAAACCACCCCTTCCATCCCCAACACTTCCATATGTAGAGAAGACTGGATTTAATTTCTACTTAGTTAATATTTTCCCTTTCTAACCCTGAAAGTGGGCTGAAATATCACCAGATAACATTTTGAAAATAAAAAAAAGTACTCTTAATCTATCAGGTTCACAAAATACTTTTCTTTATATAAACAGTGTGCTCACATCTCCTTAAAGGTTTCAGTTAACCGTGTTTCCCCTTTAACTCTGTTAACATGTTACTCAGAACTCTGGAACACGTCTCAAGACTGGTCACCCTGGACTTCAGCCCCAGGACAGCAGGGCTGCCCCTCGCATGCCTTAGCATCACCCATGGGCCTCCCTGGACCATGGGGAGATAGAGACCTGGCCCAACTTGGACTCAGGCTTCCACTTGGTCTCCTCAGCTCCCCTAGACATGAAAGAAACTGCAGGACCGAGATTAAATTCAGGATGCTCCGAGGGGAAGTTACGGCTCCACTTTATCTTCCTACTCCACCCCACTTTTTAGATGAAAAGACTGAGGTCCAGGGACAGGGAGATGCCTGAGGTCATGAGCAAAGAAGGCCACATGCCCTGCATTACTCATCCACATGGTGTCTGTCCCCAGCTCTGCCAAGAAAACCTCCAAGGTCATCGTTATGATCAGCAGCACGGACAATTCTCTGCCTCTATTTAGAGCCCCAAGTCCCCCAGCTCAGGACAGATGGCTTTTCTTTCTCTGGAAACAGGTCAAGGGCCCCAGACTTGGCATAATCAGTGTTTACAAAACACCAAAACCAAAAAGAAAGGGTCTCCCCAGCAGGCCTAGGAACGCTCAACTCATGCCAGAGTCCACTGTGACCAGGGTCAGGAGGCAGAGGGAAAGAAAAACAATTAGCACGAAAGGAAAAGCTGAGCCATGAACTTAACTCCTCCAGGCCCTCCGAGAACGTTTCCTTTCAAAGCTCCCTCCCGTCAGCTTGCATCTTTGAAACCCTGCTGGAAGGTAGGCAGAGCCAGAGCCATTCCCACCAGCGCTCAGATGGCAAAACTGAACTGGAGAGGCTGGAGAGGCTAAGCTGGGACTAGACCACTCCGCTTGGCTCAGACCACACGGTTTCTGGTTTCCCCAGCCTCCACCCTGGGGGCCCCGTCTCCCTGGATCCCACTGCACAAGGGCGGGCCCCTCAGCCCGTGCTCCTCCACTCCCTTCAGTGTTTGCTGAACACGTGCTCAATGGCAGGAGCTGCGCAAGGCACCCAGGGTGTACACCTTGGTGAAGGTGTGCACCTCCCGCCGCCAGATGGGAAGACAGAATTAAATAAGTGATGACGAGCCATGAGACGGAGTGTCAGAGAAGTTGCTGGGACCTCAGGAGCACAGACAGACCAGGGCAACCTGAATGAGGTTTAGGGAAGGCTTTGCTGAGCAAGTGAAGGTAAAGCGAACCCTGACAAGCAGGGTGGGCAGGTGAGGCATAAGAGGAAGAGTGTACCTCCAGAGGGATGGGTGACACAGGCTCATCCAAGGGCTGAGTCACTCTGAGTGTGGGAGGCAATGGCAGAGCAGGCGGGAAACAGGATGCCAGTTCACTGACTGGGGGTTACCCTTCCTGAGCTGAATGGTTGGGGGTGCCAGTGATGGGGTAGGCATTGCAGCTGGACTCAAGGGAGCCCTGCCCAGCCAAGGGACCCGGGCCAAGACACCCACCTTATTGAGCCGCTGGATCTCCTTTTCCTGGTACTCACGCTGCCGGGTGAGCGGGCTCAGCTGATCCTGCAGGTACTTGACCTTTTGGCGCAGCTCCTTGGCCTCTGCTGTCCGCTGCTCCTTGTCAGTCTGCAGGGAACATAGGATTGGTAAGCTGGCTAGGGATGGCCTCTCCAGGGGGCCTCGGACTCCGTCCTGCCTGGCCCAGCTCCTACCTTCTCCCCTGGCCATCACTCCACAATGCTCACATGCAAGGCACCTGGGGTCGGTGCAGTAACGTCCATCTGGTCCTGCCCTCAATTATTGTGTGTCAATTTAAAATAATAATTTAAAAAAAGAAAAAGCAGCAGCTCAGTTGAGTAGAAGATCCTGGATTCTGACACCAGTTCATCCACTAAGCAGTTGAGACCCCCAGCACTGCCACAGCTCTCTCTTGTCTAAACTTACCTACCTGTCACAGGTACGGGGTTCCTAACGTGAGTCACACAGAGGCCTCAGGAGGGCTGTGAGTCCCAAAACTGAAAGCAGAATTTTGTCTGTGTGTAATCTGCTAGAAAGAAAAGCCATAGTTCCGACCATATTCACATGGGGGTCTTCCATGATCCACAGAAAGCGATAAACTACTGATAATCCCTAACAGACACTTCAGCTCGTATAGCCTTGGAGCCTAGAGGGGAGATGACACGCCCAGAGAGCACTGTGGCATAAGGCAGAGCGCGCTCCTCCAGAAAGAAACAAAGCACTGAGGGGCTAAAAGAAAGATCACCACAGCTGAGGGAAGGCTTCCAGGAGGCGGTTCCATACCCTCTATGGAACCAGCAGGGCTTCGCCACAGCCAGCCAAGACTGGGATGGCCTTTAGACAGCATCAAGTCCCAGCCCTGTAATACGATGGAAAACAAATGTCCAGAGAGGGGAAGTGACAAACCCAAGGCCACATAGTGAGCTGGGGCTAGAGCCCAGGTTTCCTATTCCCTTGCACTCTCCCCTTCCATGTCAAAGGAGGTGTTTAAACGAGGGGATGGCAGCACAGTGCAGTGGAAAGACAAGGCACATCCCAAAATAAACTATATATTCCTATGTGTACATATATGCGAGAAAGGTCTGGAAACGGATGCACCAAAACGGTAACAGTGGTTCCCTCTGGGGAGGGCCTGGGATCGTGGCAGGGGGAGGTAGTCCAGGGAAACTTTCACTTTGTAGTGTGTGGACATTTCCTAACTGTATTCACAGCATGTAATTAGGAGACCAGTCGCAGGGGTTAGTTTTCACCCAGCCCTGTGTGACCTTTAGTCAGTATGGACTGCAGAGGGCAGCCTTGGTCAGAACTCCGTGGGAATCGTTCTGGACTCCCCACCAAGAGGCTCCCAGATGGGCACGGCCTTTACCAAAATGCGTACTTATCTACAGGGCCACATCTTGTCACGAAATGCTCTACCTTCCTTGCAGCTGATAGGGAAGAGCCCTCAGATTCCAGGGATTTCTCTCACCTATCACTGTTAACAAGGGAGAGAGGCCAAAGATCCAGGATGTCTCGCTGTGAGTCACCAGATGTGACTGTGCACTCGTGAGGAAAGACAGAAGTGTTCTCCCTACCACACCTCCAAGGTAAGGGGGTGTCACAGACGCAGGCTGACTGCTCAAATAAGGCCCCTGGTGTCCCATGCTGATGGGAGGAACTCTGCAAGGCAATCCATGTTGAAAACGTCCATTTTGAAGCTAGGCAAAAGACCATGTCCAGTTCCCATGAAGGGGAAAACATGGTGACATAAATAAAATCTCCCGAGAGTCTGGCAGTCAAGTGGCCTTTCCACTTTAAGCTGCTCCAAGGTCCTGATGGGCCTTGGCTGGTCTCAGTCATACATATGACTGGGCAGATACTACTACTTCAGGGGACCTGTTGCTTCCCCCCAAGAAAGAATCTGGTCCCACTTATGCCCACTCTCTGATCTCTGTAACTTCTTCTTCGTCGTACTTTTTTTCTGAGACAGGGTCTCATTCTGTTGCCCAGGCTAGAGTGCAGTGACGCAATCTCAGTTCACCGCAACCTCCACCTTCCGGGTTCAAGCGATTCTCGTGCCTCAGTCTCCCAAGTAGCTGGGACTACAGACATGCGCCACCACACCCGGTTAATTTTTGTATTTTTATTAGAGATGGGGTTTCACCATGTTGGCCAGGCTGGTCTCGAGCTCCTGACCTCAAGTGATCTGCCCACCTTGGCCTCCCAAAATGCTGGGATTACAGGCATGAGCCACCATGCCCGGCCATACATTTTTCTTTTAAAGAAACAGGGTTTCACTCTGTTGTCCAGTCTGGAGTGCAGCGGCACGATCGCAGCTCACTGCAGCTTCCAACTCCTGGGCTCAAGCAATCCTCCTACCTTAGCCTGAGTAGCGAGGTCTACAGGTGCACGCTACCACACCCAGCTAATTTTTAATTTTTGTAGAGACAAGGTGTGGCTGTGTCACCGAGGTTGGTCTCAAACTCCTGGCCTCAAGCAATCCTCCCACCTCGACATCCCAAAGTGCCAGGATCACAGGCACAAGCCACCCAACCTGGTCTTCTTTGCAATACTTAACACACTTTTACTTGATTTGCTTCTGTAATTAGTTGTCTGGCACCTCTTTCTCAGCCAGGGCAGGGTTGAGCTGTTCCTGTGGACTCTATGCCCAAGCATAATGCCTGAGACAGGCTCTGAGGACAAATGCCTGCCTGAATGGATAAGTGAAGCTCTGTCTCATGTTGTAGCCCGTCCCTGGCATATCACCATCACTACGCTGAACACTTAGCAGCATCCCACCCCACCAAGTGCCACAGAGCAGGCCTGCTTGGATCTTTTTTTTTTTTTTTTTTTGAGAAAGAATTTCACTGTTGTTGCCTAGGCTGGAGTGCGATGGTGCAATCTTGACTCACTGCAACCTCCGCCTCCCAGGTTCAAGCGATTCTCCTGCCTCAGCTACCTGAGTAGCTGGGATTGCAGGTGCCTGCCGCCACAACCAGCTAAGTTTTGTTTTTTTAGTAGAGACGGGGTTTCATCGTGTTGGCCACACTGATCTTGAACTCCTGACCTCAGGTAATCCATCTGCCTAGGCCTCCCCAAGTGCTGGGATTACAGGCGTTGAGTCATTGTGCCTGGCCGCCTGCTTGGATCTTTTATACAGTGTGCTTCCCTGTACAGTTCCCCAGTCCCTACGATTTTAATGGAACAAAAAGTTCTGAATAAAAACAAGAAAATGTGCAAAGCTGCAGTTAATGCAACCTTCTCAATTTTCAGATGGGAAACTGCAGTGCAGGGAAGGAACGTGCCTGTGTTTTTGGTCACAGAGCTCTTTGGCACTAGACCCCCAGGTCTCCTGACTCCTGCTCCTGGCTTGTTTGCTCCAGTGAACTCTCTGCTAATGTGGAGGGGAGCTGACTCTGCAGGGACCAACAGTCACACTTGCCTCCTCCATTTCAATCTTGGACTTGGCCAGGAGAAGCTTGCGGTCAAAGTCACGCTGCTTCTGCTCCCGCTCGGCCTCCAGGTCAGTCACCTGCTTCTGCAAATCAGCCAGCTTCTGACGCAGCTCAGTGATCTAGATTCAGAGGCAGAGAGAAGGAGTGTATGAGGCAAGGATGTAGAGCACTTCCAGGATGTGGGCAGGGCCTGGCTGCCCCTGGGCCCTCCAACACTGCCCCCACCTTCTCCTCTGGGCCATACTGGGGCTCAGCATGGCCACTTCCCAAGGTTCAAAGCTGCTAAAGAGGCAGTGAGATGAAGACCAGACATGCCCTGTGGGCGTGGCCAGGAACCCCACATTACCTTCTGCTCATACTGCTGCTTCATGGACCGGAAATGCTGGTCCCACTGCTTGTTCACTTCCAGCAGCTGTGGGGAGAGACTGGAGTTAGCAGGAGATGAGCAGAGAAGGAATAAGGAGAGACAACTCCTGCCCCATGTACACCAGCGTCCCAAGGTGCGCTCAGTGTATGTGAATAGTGGCTACAGACACTGTCTCCACCCCTCACCTCTCAAAAACTCAATGTTACTCAAAGTCATTTACCTTTATCCACTGCTGCATTTTACCTTGCCAGGAAAGCAAGATTAACACTAAGACATGGAAACCACATCATTCTGGTGAATAGTTGTGGAACACACACACACCTCTTTGGAGGGCAGTCTGGGGTTATGTATTGAAATTTCACATTTTCATCAACTTTAACCCAATAATTCCACTGTGAATAATTTAACCGATAGAAACACTTACACAAGTGTGCAAAAATATATACACAAGGCTAATCATCTCAGCAATATCTGTATTACAAAAAAATCCAGAGGCCAGTCTAAGCACAGAAGATAGGTTAAGTAAATGATAGTTTAAACAGACAATGTGCAGCTGTAAAGAAAATAAGAAAACAGGCGGCCAGGTGCAGTGGCTCGTGCCTATAATTCCAGCACTCTGGGAGGCCAAGGTGGGCCAATTGCTTGAGTTCAGGAGTTCAAGACCAGCCTGGAGAATATGGCAAAACCCCATCTCTACAAAAAACACAAAAATTAGCCAGGCATGGTGGCACGCATCTACTGTGCCAACTACTCGGGAAGCTGAGATGGGAGGATCACCTAAACTTAGGAGGCAGAGGTGGCAGTAAGCTGAGATCATGCCACTGCACTCCAGCCTGGGCAACCAAAGTGAGACCCTGTTTTAAAAAAAGAAAACAGAAAATAAGGCATCTACCACACTTCCTCAGTTAGAAGATGACACTAATTATCCACCATACTCTTGATATAACAATGCCTCAGGGAAGAAAAACAACCCTACATCATCAACTAAATAAAACAAAAGGAGTATTGGCCCTGACCCTTAAGATGCATCATAAGGATCCACACCAATTTCAAAAACACTGCATATGATAAAAAATTACTAAGAATTGAAGGAATATAGTATATGTTATAGATATGAATAGACACTCTCAAAGGCAGTTAATTTTTTTTTGGAGGCAGGCCCAGGCTGGACTGCAGTGGTGTGATCATGGCTCACTGCAGCCTCCTGAGCTCAAGTGATCCTCCCACCTCAGCCCCCCGAGTAGCCGAGACTACAGGTGTGTACTACCACATCCAGCTAATTTATTTTTTTGTAGAGACAGGGTCTTGGTACGTTGCCCAGGCTGGTCTCAAACTTCTGGATGCAAGTAATCTTCCTGCATCAGTCTCCCAAAGTGCTGGGATTACAGGTGTGAGCCACCAGGCCTGACCCAGTTAATTTTATAAAAAAGAAAAGAAAAAATAATCTGTAAAGCAGTGTGTGTATACACATATACATATACACACACGTATATGTATAATTTTATTCTACTTTGAAAAAAACTGAGGGATATGCAACAAACTGTAATCAGTTGTGGTCTTCTCTAGGAGGTGGTGTTCTTGATCTTTTTGTAATGAGCATTATATCACTTTTGAAATCAGAAAAAAAAAATGCTTATAACAATACAAAAAGAAATCTAAAACTAACATGCACATCAAGAAGCTTTCAAATGTGCGGGAGGACAAGGACAGGCAGGCTCGGGGTTCTAGAGAAGCACCCAGGCAGTGTGGAAAGGGGCTAGATGGAACACACAGAACAAGTGTCTACCAAAAAGGAGCTGCACTTCGACCTCGGGTCTGGAAAGACTGGACTAGACTAGGGGTGTGAGGAGGAGGAGGAGGAACACACATGAGATCCACGGGAAAAGGCGGAATGGACTGCAGCACAGGGACTCTGCGGTGTGGCTTCTCTCTTGGCAGCAGAGGGAAACTAAGAGCCTCTTACGAACCGGCTCCTGCACCTTAGTGGTACTGGGGGACATTTAAACTACCTAAAGACCTGGCCATCGCCCTAATGGAGTTTAGGAATCCACTCAGTATTCTGTGGCAGGCTTCAGCTGCTGGCTGGTCCTTTTCATTCTTGCCTATGAAAATTCTTGAAATGGGAGTCTCAAAATATCTGCAAAGTAGCTACACCAATAGAGGTAGGTAGCTTTTTTTTTTTTTTTTTTTTTTGAGACAGGGTCTTGTTCTGTTTCCCAGGCTGGCATGTGATGGCGTGGTCTCAGCTCATTGCAACCTTGGCCTCCCGGGTTCAAGTAATTCTCCCTGCCTCAGCCTGGGTAGCTGGGATTAATAGGCATGTGCCACCACGCCCACTAATTTTTTGTATTTTTAGTAGGGACAGGGTTTTGCCATGTTGGCCAGGCTGGTCCCGAACCCCTGACCTCAGGTGATCTGCCTGCCTCAGCCTTCCAAAGTGCTGGGATTGCAGGCATGAGCCACCACACCCAGCCGAGGTAGCTTTTAACGTTAAAAATTTTGACAGTAAATTTATGGAGCCTCCAGACTAGTGGGAAGAGGCCTTAATTCCCTCCTTCCATGATGGGCCCTCCCTAAACCACCTCTCGAGGGTCCCTCCACTCATCAGTGATGCTAAAACTTGCCTAACTTATCACAACCTCTTTCCACCATCCAAGGTCTACCATGGGAGCCTGCCTAAACTCTACCCCCAACAATGTTAGGCCATGCCCCACATGCCGCCTCCTCAGAGTGACCGCTGTAGGCAAACGGACTGATCAAGAGAGGGCAGTCCAGGGCAAGGAGGCAGACCTCATCTATGGGCAGGTGGATCAGTGGTCACCATGCCAACTCCTCATGGTGACCTGGGACCTGCCAGAGCCAGGAGGCCAGGGCAAGACTTTGTGCTGCTGGTCCTGGGAGGGAAGAGGGATCCTCCCATTACGGCCACCCCGGCCACCTACCTCACTGCGCTGCTGCTCCAGCATCTTCACCTTCTTCTCAGCTGCGCCCAAGGCCGCCACCTCTGGGACCTTACCTGCCGTCACACTAGCCTGGGGAGAAGCACAGAGGGGCCGTCACCAAAATCTCAATACAAATTATCTCACCCACTCAGTGCTCCTCTAAGGCCCCTCACCCCTGTGGCCCCAGTCCTCTGTCTCCTATCTCCCTACTCCTCCCACCCATCAGGACAGCACTAACTGTCCCAGTCATGACTACGCCTCCTTCTAGAAGTCTACAAGGTGATGATTCCTCCTCCCCGACTCAGGGTGGCTGCCAGGCCCTCTCCCCTTCCCTTCTCCCCTCCCCATAGCCACTCTCCCTGCTTAGGTACAACCTCTAAGGTACTACCAGTCACTCTCCTCACCCCCTACACACATTGGCCAAAAAACTCTGTGGCCTGGAAGGTAAGACATTTGAGATATAGATATAGGCAGATATAGCTATATTCATTCTATAAAACATATATGTTTTATAAAACTTTTTCATAAAAGTTAAAGTTACATAAAATGTTTATTTAAAAACACTTTTAGAAAGATGCAGAAATAAAGATCTGTGTAGTACACATAGATGTTTCCCAGCTCTGTCCTCTGTAAGGGGCTAAAGCAGAGACATCCAGCAGCACTGAGTACACCTAGTGCTCGGTTGGTTTCTAAATATCATTTTCTTTTTATTAAAAAGAAACAGGGCTGCTTTGAGGGGCTGGAGCAGATAAAATATAAGGTGGAGAGATAAAATATAAGGTGAGTTTGGTACATCTTACAGTGCCAGAAAGTAAGGAAGTGCTCATATGAATAATACTAATAACAATAATAATAAAAGGGCATGTCAAAAGGGCACAGGAGACAACCTGAAAAAAACTTCTATGGCCAAAACGGGAACACTTTGAACAGCAAAATACATCACAATAGTATTGGATTATAAGTCACAGTATGAAATAAATATTCTTCATACGGATAGAACAAAATAGCTGAATACATAAATAAATGGAGAGAAGGGACAGCTCTTCCTTACAAAAGAATTCCGATTAATAAGTGTAGGAAGAATGAGTAAAATACAAAATCACCATTCCATTACTACAGGAATAACTGCTGCAGGTGGAGCTCCACCAATGGACACTAAAATCAGTGAGTGGAAGTTTAAGGAAAAATGGAGTACTTGCATAGTCTCAAAAGTTGCTTCCCAAAAATAAACATTAATTAATTACAAAGGGAAAATTGGTCACTTGTTTGCAGAGAAACTTGAAAGGCAGCACTTGAGCAAGTGATGAAGGTTAACAGTAGTAAAACATTGACGTCATGTACCCCTGGTCTGCTGGATTGAGAAATGTTCTGCACACTCTGATGTAAATAGAACGCGACGTCCGTGAGATTCTTGCCAAAACACATAACCTCAATCTCATCATGAGATCCAATCACTTGTGAGGCATCAATCTTGACAGCAAATAAGCCCAAACTGAAGAACATTCTACAGAGTAACTTGCCAGTACAACTCAAAAGTGTCAAGGTCATGAAAAGCAAGGAACAACTAGGAACTGTCACAGACTAGAGGAAACGAGAGAGATGAGATAACTGAACGCAATGTGAGATCCCAGACTCCAAGCCGGCACGCGACAGGACGTGAGTGCAAATCTGATGAAATCTGAATAAAGTCTGTAGTTTACTAAGTAGTACATGCCGTTAATTCCTAGTTTTGATCATTCAACCAGGGTTCTATAAGATGTTGCCATTAGGGGAAGTAGAGGAAGGGGATAGGGGAACTCTCTGGACTATTTTTGCAACTCTTCTGTAAGTCTAGTTATATCAAAATAAAAAGGTTTAAAGGTTAAAAAAAATAGCAAGTGCTGGAGTGAAACAGCAGACAAGGCCAGTAGTCCAAAGGGTGTGTGTCAACTCTATCTCCAAGTCCCTCTGTGATGGACACCAAGACCCTCGTCTTCTCTGGGCTTCATACAATGAGAAGCTCAAACAGAAGAAGTTTCTGACATTGTCCTGGACTTCTGACATTGTCCGCCATCATTCTGGAATCAGACTCTCTCTATTCTCAGCGTTCTCTTTCCCTCCACACTGCACCCCCTAGAGGCTTCGGGGAGGGCTGGGGGCAGAGCTTGCCCCCTACAGGCTCAGGCCTGTAAGCACACCATAGCACCAAGGAACAAGGTGAGGGGGAGCCCTCCACGGAAGGTCACCCCCTTTGAGAAAGGGGACAGACAGGCCTGCCCACTTGAAATCTGCGGCATCTTGGATGGGAGCTGTGCTTGGCAAAAAGGTCAACAAGTTACTGGGGAAGGAGGAAGCGGGTGGACTCCAGGTTCTAGGGTGGAGCACCCTGAACCTCCACGAGGGAGAGAGGAGTCCACGTGGAGTCAGCAGAGCTGGCTGCTGGCACCAAATCTCCCCTAAAGAGCAACAGCTAATGTTCACTGTTTATGACACTAACCCTACTTTACAAGCATTGCATCACTGAATCCTCACAACCACCCCTTGCGGCAGGTGGTACTATCTTCATTTTACAGAGGAAACTGAAGCCTAGGAGTCTTATATGACCTATCCAAGGCTGCAGTGCTGGTAAAAGGTGGAGCTAGTAGTCTACCTGCATGCAATTCCAAGGCACACTTGTTGACCCTCTGTAACACATGCCTCTTATGGGACAGGAGACCCTGGGGCAGAAGGGCAAGTTGCTCCCACTCTCAGATAGGGCAGGAAGAGCATCTGGCTCGGGGCTTTCAAGGAAGATGAGTGGAGATTAAAGGGCACAGGAAAAGTAAAGAGATCTGCCCAGGGAATTCCACACCTGAGGCAGCTCAGAGAACCCAGGGCAGAACAACTGAGTTCACAAGTCCCTTCCACAAGATGGCAGACAAGGCAGGATCTGATGTGGGGAATAAAGGGAAGAAAAGAGGATCTCCATGGGCTGGGATTCAGAAGACCAGGGAAGAGCAGACTTTTGCCATTTATCAGCATGTTTCCCTGGCCGTACCCTACATCTGCCTGACAGCAGGTCAGGCAGAAATCCTGATTATATGATGTTACATGACCTCCCCAAACCTACGGCCATAGCTCCAGATTGGAATAATAGTCCCAGCCTTGCCTACTCTATATGTAGAGATGAGGCCCAAATAAGATAATAGATTTGCAAGTCCTGGATAAACTCTACATTGCCACACAGTAATAAGAAATTAAGCCATTACGGTAATTACTACTATTGCATAGGTGTAGGGTGGGTTAAAGACACTGAGCCCTACTGTTCAGCTATTAAACCCCATTAAAGGGTGAAATTAAAACATGTTGGTAAAGAGTTGGGACTCAGCTCTGCAGCAAGGCAAATGGTAACAACTGGGCAAGGGGTGCAGAGTCTGCTCCTGCTTGGGACCTGGATGTGGCCAGTGCTGGGACTAGAGGAGGATGGGGGAGTGGGCCAGCCCTGCAGCATCACCAGACCACACCAAAACTGGCCAGCACCCTCCCCTGTCCACTTTAGAGGCTCCAGAGACACAATCCCAGGAGCTTAGCAGAATCCAAGGGAGCTTGCTCAACCAAACAACCTAATTCTGCCAGGAATATCAAAGATGTTAAATTGACTTTTGGGAACCACTCTCTAAGACAGACCTTGACAAACTGGAATGTGTTTAGGGAATGCACCCAGACTGAGCAAATAACTCAACACTGCCTTCTATGAGCAATGGCTGAAGGAACTGGAGTTATTTAGCCAGGAGAAGAGAAGGCTTATGAGGCCCACAGAGCCACAGTGACTACCAGCAGCCTCTAAGCATGGAGGTCAGGCCAAGTAAAGAAAAAAACACGTAACAGCTACAACCTTCTACCAGTGGCACTGGCTGCAGGAGGAAGTAGGCTCACTGTCACTGGAGGTGGTAAGCGGAGGCTGAGTACCAGCAACCAAGGATGCTACAGAAGGAATTTCTGACCACATACCTGCTGCTGTCCAGCCACCACCTTCTTGCCTGCCCCTTCCATCTTCGGTGAGCCCGGCTGCCCAGACGCACTCTCTTTGTTGCCATTGCTCATCAATAACTTCTTGAGCTCCAAATTTTCCTCCCTGGGATGGAGGTAAACAGAGAAGTCACAATGCTGGCCCTGAGTTAAGAAACCTACAGCGTTCCTTAATGCTCACTGTCGCATGAGTTGCAGCTGAGCCCCAGGCAGTACTGCAGGATCCTGAAACCTGCCCTCAGGGAAAACCAAAAAGGGCATCTTCAGCCACCTTGCTCTCAATCTGTGGGCTTCCCTGGAGGCCTCTGATTGTCAACAGCAGGGTTTCCCCAGCTGTGGAATTTCTATGCACACAAGACCTTCAGGATAAATTAAATAACCCTGGATCACATTCTAGTGAGAAAGTGACACCCTTTCCAATTATCTTCACATTTCCTGTGTAGACCATGGAGACAGTGCGAACTTGGTGCTAACAGACCCTGGGCACTTCTCTAGTTACTCGCCAGTCTCCCTTGTTAACACAGAAGTGCAGGCTGCAGGCTCAGAGCCTTCAATGTGCAATGATACTTAGCCTGAATTTATTAACGTCCTTTCATTTTCCTTGTATTTAGAGTTATCTTCTATTTATCATAGATAACGCTGTTTTCCACTTACTCTAAAGTTTTTTTTATAATTTTAAGTAAAAATATGAATCAAATTAAAGTAAAATCCTAAGTAACTAATAAGGCAGGTGATAGAGGATATTGTAAAATTAGTGATTTTAGTAAGGTCTGACTAAAATGTTTCTTTCTTTTTTTTTTTTTTTTTTTGAGATAGGGTCTCATTCTGTTACCCAGGCTGGAATACAGTGGCCCAATCTCAGCTCACCAGAGCCTCGACTGCTCCTACTCAAGTAATCCTCCCACCTCAGCCACTCCCCACCTCCCCCACCACACACCCCCACCCTCTTGAGTAGCTAGGACTATAGGCACACCACCATACCTGGCTAATTTTTTTGTTACTTTTTGTTGGGGCTGAGGGAGGGGTGGTGATGCATTTCACCAGGCTGGTCTCAAACTCATGGACTCAAAGCAATCCTCCCACCTTAGCCTCCCAAAGTACTGGGATTACTGGTGTGAGCCACCATGCCCGGTCACCATTTCTTTATGTTCTGTTTGCCAGCTGAGTTTCCGCTTGAAAAGCCAATAAGTAAGGTGACTTTCCCAAAGTCATACAGGAAAGACTTGCATTCTTGCCTTCTAATCCGTGAGTCTTTTCCCCAGTTTCGGTTTTTGAATCCATGGATGGGGTCAGTAGGGCTATAAAAACCCCAAAACTGCATCCTTGGCCATCCAAAAGCAAATAAATTACACACTGATTCAAAATAACCAATGGCTCAGTAGTTAAACATTACTTCTGTGGCCATACTTAAGAAGTTTATATTCCTTCTCTTTCTGTTGATTTTAATAAGAAAAAGAGGAGGAGGAAAACGCAGTGGCAAGTCTTGTCTATAACACAGGCCTTTCCTATATGTGCCTGAGCCCAACTGGCACCCAACAGATGACTCATCCCCCAAATTGTCCAGGGCCACAGTGCAGGCAGGAATTGTGGCCACTCAGAGGATGGAGAGCAAGGAGGCCCAAGTTCTTGTTGTAAGACTCCAATCAAGTCCCTGCCTCTCCCTGGGCCTCAGTTTCCCCTCTGCACAGTGAGGGGTCTGCCCTGCATGATCTCCAAGGGCTTGTCAAGCCCTGACAGTCAAGATCAGTGTTTCCCAAGGCATGATCCTGGGCCTACCTCCTTCATAATCACAGACTCCTGGTGAAATGCAGGCTCCTAGGTCTTGCCTAAGACCTGTCAATTCAGAATCTTGCAAAGGAAGGAAGGGAAGGCATATAAACTTGTAATGCCTTTCCCTGACCCTCAACCCTCAGTTAAGTCTAAGCCCGCTAGTCCAGAGGCGGACCTCTGATGTTCTCAGGAAGACAGAGCAGGTCAGGATGGTGACCAGCAGGAGGCAGCAAAGTCCTGAGTCCTCTGGCACAGCCAGTTCACCGTTAACAGGGGAGAGAGGCGAGTGTTGGAGGAGGAAGTAAGTGCAATCTATGCTGATTTTCTTCTGAAGCTCTCAAAGCACTCTATATACCTCCCAAGGTGGCAAAAGGGCCAGAGAGAAAATACCAAAGGAGCCAAGGAGAAGGATCAAGAGACATAACCTCCAAACAGGGCTCTGGGCACAGGGCTCCGGAGCCACCGTCCTCAACCCAGAAATCAGTGCTGCACACCAGCCCCTCCTCCAGCAGCCCCCACTCCTCACCCCTTCTCTGAGGGGCCTGAACTTACCGCAGCCTCTCGGCAGCCTGATCCCGCTGTTCCAGGCCCTTGTCCAACTTGGCCTTCAGAGCCTCGTTCTCCTTCCGAAGCTGCTCACACAGGGTCTGCCGGCAAGGGAACAGGCAGGGTGAGGGGAAGGAGGGGACACCTCCCAGGTGCAGGCGGAACTAGAGGACAGGGACGGGCTGCAGCCACTCTAGGGCCCAGATCCTTATCCCCTTTTCCTGGCCTCACCCAATCCCTGTCTAAGGAGCTAAGCCACTTGGCCACCCACGTGTCCTCTCCCCTGGGAGCCAACTACAGAAAAGCCTGACCAAGAATCAGCTGTGGGGCCTTCTGCTCCTCCAAGACAGACAGCTCCATCCCTTCTCCTTCGTCCCTGCTCCCATTGCCGAGACCCCTGTTCCCCACCAGCCTCCCCTGGCTGACTTCTACTCTTCCTTTGAAGTCTTAGTTTAAATCCGTCTCCTCAGAGAAGTCCTCCCTGACT
This sequence comes from Mandrillus leucophaeus, assembly GCF_000951045.1. Taxonomy (NCBI): domain Eukaryota; kingdom Metazoa; phylum Chordata; class Mammalia; order Primates; family Cercopithecidae; genus Mandrillus; species Mandrillus leucophaeus. The sequence continues at coordinate 1,125,564 of NW_012102943.1, read as the reverse complement.
CCCCCATCCAGCTACCTTAGGCCAACTCTGTTATCCTTGCTCACAGCCCCCTGCTTTTATGCTTCTCAGCACCTGTGACAGATACAGCTAAAGAACTGTTTATGCCGCTTTTTCTTAATATCTACCACCCTTACTCCCAATGAATTCCTGAGCTCCTGGAGGGCTGGGACCCCTAACCATTCTCTTGTTCACAGTCAGATCCCCAGCCCCCAGCTGGGGGATCTTCCAAAGTCTGTGGAAGGAACAACGTGACTGAACAGCCGAATAGACAAATGAACAGGCGAGTCGTGGGGGGCCTGGAAGACACATCAGTTTGCAGGTGTGAGAGGTACCCAGTGTTGCCAAGGGGAAAGTCAGAAGACGGGGCATTCAGTCAGGACCTCACTATGCCCTCACACCCTCACAATGTGGCTGCAACACTTGGTTCCCTCCTCTACAAAAGAAAGACAACTGTTTTGGTGTTTTTTTTTTTTTTTTTTTTTTTTGGAGACAGAGTCTCGCTCTTTTGCCCAGGCTGGACTGCAGTAGCATGATCTCAGCTCACTGCAACCTCCACCTCCCGGGTTCAAGAGATTCTCCTGCCTCAGCCTCCTGAGTAGCTGGGACTACAGGCATGTGCCACCACGCCTGGCTAATTTTTGTATTTTTAGTTGAGACGGGTTTCACCATGTTGGCCAGGCTGGTATCAAACTCCTGACCTCAAGTGATCCTGCCTCAGTCTCCCAAAGTGCTGGGATTACAGGCGTGAGCCACCACACCCAGCCCAGGGACAACTGTTTCTTCTCTGCCTCCTCTATAGGGCTGCTGAGAGGGACAGATGAGACAGTGAGAGTGGAAGTGTCCATGAACCATCAGCCACTTGCTTATGTGTGGGGACTCATGTTGGAAGCTCTGTGAACTGGGGATGGAAGAGGGGTCACCAGACTCAGGACCTCACAGGCTGCAGGGAAGGAAAGGTGCTGACTAGCAACGCTAACATGCACAGAGTTGTTCAATCTTTCCACAAATCCTCACTGAGCACCTGACCTGTGCCAGGTCAGGTACATGGCTGGGTGCTTCTTCATATACTACCTCACTGGTGCCTCACGACTTCCCCAAAGCTAAGTAACTCATCTCTATGTTAAATGTGGGGAAACCAGGTAAAAATTGTACAGTCTAACAGGTGCACAGCTGCTAAGACTCATCACTGGGAGTAAAACTCCATCTGGCAGACCCTACACTGGTGTCTCTTTCCCCTGTGATGAAAGATCAGAGAAGGGAGAGAGATGGTGCCCAAAGGAGGGGACAGTCTTTGAGCTGGGCCAGCACCAGGGCCATTCACTAAACAGCCATCTGCTGCCTTTCATCTCCCAGGCCCGTTGCAGGTAGACGCAATCATGTGACTAGTTCTGGCCAACAAAAGAGGTGCGGAAGGGACAAGCATCACTCCTGGGTTGTCCTATGCACAATTCCCCAGTCTCTTTTTCCTGGTAGCAGGGGCTGATGTGGATGCCTCGTTCTCTAAAGGACACTGGAAGGTGGGGCCCCTTTCTCCCTGGGACTCTGAGGAACTGTGTAGAGCAGAAACAAACCCCTGCCACACAGAATAGGAGCGAAAACTTTTGTTGTGTAATCCAGGGAGATTTCAGAGTTGTTTCATTTCTGACTCACACAGGAGACTCTCGGGAAGGCTGAATGGAGGACACAGCCTTAAACTGGAGGTGGTTGGACAATGAGGGAGATGAGGCTCAGAAAACAGAAAACTGGCTGGGCATGGTGGCTCACACCAGTAATCCCAGCACTTTGGGAGGCTGAGGCAGGAGGATCACTTGAGCCCAGGAGTTCAATACCAGCCTGGGCAACATGGCAAAACCCTGTCTCTACTAAAAATACCAAAAAATTGGTCAGGCATAATGGCGTATGCATGTAGTCTCAGCTATTCAGGGAACTGAGGTGGGAGGACTGAGCCCAGGAGATCAAGGCTGCAGTGAGCTGTGGTCGCACCACTGCACTCTAGCCTGGGTGGTAGAGCAAGACCCTGTCCCCCACCACCCCTCAAAAAAAAAGAAATTGAAAAATTATTGTTGAGTCCATTCAATGCCTAGCAGAGAGCCTTATGCTATACCTGACCTTGAACATGTTTAGTGAACCAAGAAACAAATCAGTGAATGAATGAGGAGGAACTGGATTAATATACCTCCACCCAGGCAGTAAAAATACCCGAGATGCCATGTCTCTGGGTGAGGCCTCCAGGGAACAGAATGGCCTGCTCCTGGTCCCTAAGGGAAGGCCAGGACAAGGCCTCACTTACTGTTCTACCATTGCAGTCTAGAGGGCTGTTTCCTTGGAGTCTCTGGGTCAATGCCCTGGGTGCAAACCGGCCAATGCATAGAATCATCAGAGGTCATAAAGATCATCACCTTCCATCCAAGGCGCTACAAGAGCTAACCTCTGAGTTCATTTGATCATTTATTCTTTTGTTCATTCATTCATTCACCAAATGTGTATGAAGTAGCAGGAACTGGGATGCAACAGTGAATATAATAGACATGGTGCCTGCCCCCCTCAAGCTTACCTTCTAGCAGAGAGTATAAGAAAAAAAAAGAGTATAAGAAAAAATTTATTAAATAAAATTATTACAAACTATGACAAGAGCTAAGAAGGAAATAAATAGGGAGGGGCCTGAAATAAAGAATAACAGAGGTTGGCAGGACCCCTTTTAGGGGACCTGGGATCTATCCCCATCTCAAAGCTGAAAAGTGGATGCACTAAGTGCTCTCACCCCAGACACCTTCCCACCCTGCCCACAGCCCAGGCACTGTGCCAGGCTCACCTTGCCAGGGTTCGGCCTGGATACCTTGAAGCCTCACTGACATCTTAAAGGGGTTCCTTTCTCTCAGCCTGGCCCTCCAGGCCTCTGCCTCTCGTTCAGCCTCACCTCCCAAAACACCCCTCCCCTCCAGGTAGGATAAGCGTCCTGCGTGCTCCTCTGCCCCCACACTTCTCCTCACACTGCGTCTCCAACCTGGTTGCCCTTCCTGCTTTTGGCAACCCAAGGTCACGCAAGGGGGACTCCCCCTTCTGCCATCAGCGGGGCACTTGAGTGCCTGCTGACATGAATGAGACCATAGACCAGAGGTAGACCATAGACCATAGACCAGAGGGCCTGCAGGGAGTAAGGAGGCTTCAAGTCACGGCTCTGTCACTAAGGTGGCGGGCGCTCAGATCACAAGCAGTCCCTCAGAAGCCTCTGTTTTGCCATCTTTAGAATGGTCACCAATTATAACTGAACACTTTCTTGCTGCCAAAGCCTGCAAGGCTAAGACCCTCCGCCCAGTGTGGATGCCCGTCATGAATTCCGAATGGGGACCTCTCTTCCAGCATGGACTAGGTTCTGGACCACACTGGGGACATCCTGTACATGGCCTCATTTAATGCAGCAATCTAACCATGGAGGCACTCCTAGCTCATGTTACTGATAGGAACATTGGGGGACAGAGAGGATGAGTGACTTGTCCAAGGTCATGCAGCAATAAAGGGTCATACTGGAACCAAGGACCATATAACTCCAAGGTCTGGCCTGGCCTAGCAAGGAAATCTGGCCATTCCCCACAGCCCAAGGAAGCTTTTAAAAGGAAGTCAATAGGGGAGTCAGGTTGGGATGGTGGTCAAGAGTATGGGCTTTGGAATGCAAGAGATCGAGATTCCAATCCCAACTTCACCATTTATCAGCTAGGTGACCTTGGGCAAAAAAAGGGCTGCTTCCCCACCTGTGAAGTGGTGATAATGAGGGTGCCTACCCTGGGGGGAAAGGGGCATAACAAAAGGAGTTGACCTTTGTTCCCTCCCTTCCCATCCCTCCACCCTGCACATGAGAAAGAAAGGCAGGACTGCTGGGGGTATCCCCAACCATGACACTCACATTGCCCATCCTATATTTCCCCATTTCCTTCCTCTTCCTCATCCCTCCCCACAACTTCCTTATCCTGTTCATCACCCTGAACAAAAAGCCCAAAGTCTGCCCACAACGCAGCCTTCAGAAGTCCCCACAGTACCCGTGGATTCCCAGGAGCAGGAAGGTGGGAAGAGCTCGGGGGGAAGCACGCCTGCCTGTCTCGGGCCGCCCTCCCCATGTGCCTCACCTGCAGGATGGAGGTGCGCTGCTCATTCTTGTGCACCTTGGATGCCAGTCGGTTGAACTCCAGGGCCATGCGGCCCAGGTGGGTGAAGAGCTGGCCGTGGTCCGGCTCCTCAGCACACACACTCAGCGTGGTCTCCAGGCGCTGCAGGTGCAGCATCAGGTTGCCGTCCTCATGGGGCAGGGGGCCCAGCACCTGGAGAGGGAAAGGGCACATGGCCCACTCTTCACCAAGGCCTGAGTAGGCGCCGCCAGTCCATTCTCCCTCTGCTTCCTCATTTCTCATGACTCAGTTTCCCCCTGTAACCCCAGCTCAGCCCAGGGAAATTCTCCAGTTATGCAGGTTCCCTGTCTGGGGCTGACTCACAGGGCAGGACCCAGGACCCACAGGCCACTGGTGGCTCCACAGCAGCGGGGCCACCATCCTCCCACACACTGGGCCTTGCAGAGTGCCTGACAGTAAGTCACTTGTCTGCCGGACCTCAGCATCCTCATCTACCAAATGTCCGCACAACCCTTCTCTCCCTTCAACCTCACAGGGTTCTTAGGACGATGAATTGACCCCTGGGAGCAGCAAGCCCAGAGAATGGACATCACTGTACAGTCAGCCCTCCATATCCATGGGTTCCGCATCCATGGATTCAACCAACCACAGATCAAAAACGTTGTAAAAAAACAAACAGGCCGGGCGTGGTGGCTCACGCCTGTAATCCCACCACTTTGGGAGGCTGAGGCGGGCAGATCACAAGGTCAGGAGATCAAGATGGCCTGAGTGGTGAAACCCTGTCTCTACTAAAAATACAAAAATTAGCTGGGCATGGTGGCACGTGCCTGTAATCCCAGCTACTTGGGAGGCTGAGGAAGGAGAATTGTTTGAACCAGGGAGTCGGAGGTTGCAGTGAGCAGAGATCGCACCACAGCACTCCAGCCTGGGCAACAGAGTAAGACTCTGTCTCAAAACAAAACAAAACAAAACAAAACAAACAAACAAACAACAACAAAAAACTGTATTGAACATGTACAGAATTTTTTTCTTGTCATTATTCCCTAAACAATATAGTATAACAAAATTTAGCATTTACATTGTATTAGATATCATAAGTAACCTAGAGATGATTTAAAGTATACAGGAGGATGTGCATAAGTTATAGGGAACTACTACACCATTTGACATAAGGGACTTGAGCATCCATGGATTTTGGTATCCTCAGGGAGTTCTGGAACCACTCTCCCATGGATACCAAGGGACATCTGCATATACATCCTGCAACCTCCGCCTCCCGGGTTCAAGCGATTCTCCTGCCTCAGCCTCCTGAGAAGCTGGGATCACAGGTGTGCACCACTACACCAGGCTAACTTTTGTATTTTTAGTAGAGATGGGGTTTCACCGCAACAGCCAGGCTGGTCTTGAACTCCTGACCTCAGGTGATCCACCCACCTCAGCCTCGCAAAGTACTGAGATTACAGGCATAAGCCACCATGCCTGGCCTACATGTGTGTCTTCTGGGGAATGGTCCAAGCATTCATCAGCTTCTGAGGACCGAAGACTCAAAACAGTTTAAGAACCACAGCTTCAGATATTTCAGAAAATCCCAACTAGTACAGTATATAAGAAATAAAGCACACCGTGGGCAAGATAGTCGATTCCCTCTCTAGTCTATCTGGAATACTCCTACTAAAGACAATTGCCTTTGTTACGCCAATTCCATACCCAAGGACCTACAGTATTACCCTACCGCAGACGGCACTGGGCCCAGCTCCCCTGATGGGCATCTAAGGCCCTACAGCCGCAGGTCCCATCTGCAGCAGCGTCCTGTTGGGCTCCCCACTTTACCCTGCCTGAACCCACACACACCAGGTCCGGTGCCTCTGCAGGCTTCACCCCAAGTGTCCTCTCTGCCTCTGCAAGTTCTGCTCATCCTTCCCACCCTGCCCATGGCTCAGCTCCTCCAGCAGCCTCCCAGAAACAGTTATGCGAATCACAGGACATCAGAGCTACAGGGAGCCTCAGAAATCAGACTGGGAAACCAAGCTACGGGGAGGAGGAACTTGCCCAAAGTCGCCCAGTAAGTCAGAGGCAGAGGTATAATGAGAACTGAGGTTTCCTGACTCGCTATCCAGTGCTCTGCTGCACTGACCTCGCATTTCTCTGAACTCTGGAGGAATGGCAATGACTATAACCACAACTTCAGGCATTCCCTGAATACCTGTGTAACGGCATCAGTGCCACATTCTAACAAGAGGAAATGCTGCTGTTTCAACTCTGCATCCATTCCCCCACTGCCTCTTTCCATAAAGGAGCTGAGGTGGCAGATGCTGCTCTATTTAAGGCTCATGCAGTGCTTCCCATGCCAGCGACTTCTCCAGACTACAAGCTTCAGAGCACGGAGGGGCTGTGTTGTCTTGGCTCAGTGGCTCAGGAAAGACAGGGCACACAGTAGAGCTAATGAGGAACTTACTAAGTGAGTTAAAGTTATCGGTCCAAAGTCAGAGCGAAACGCTTTCTGAGCAGGGGATCCTGCCTCCATGGCCAGCATCTCAGAGCCCTCAGGGACAGAACAGGACAAGGGGACAGAAGGTTCCAGCAGACAGAACATAAAGAGCCTTTCTAATACTCAGAGCTGCCTGAGGCAGTGGTGAACCTCTCAACACTGAAGACGTGCTAGTTAGCTAGACAACCACCTGAGGGGGCCTTGCACTGGGCACTGACAGGTACACAGTGCAACCAGTGAACACAAGCACATTTGTCAGTCAAACCTTTGTGAAGGGAGGCAGCAGGGATCAACATATCAGTGAAGGGCTAGAGCACTTACTGCTTGCATAACAACAATTAAAGAAAAAAACTTGGCCGGGCGCGGTGGCTCAAGCCTGTAATCCCAGCACTTTGGGAGGCCGAGACGGGCAGATCACGAGGTCAGGAGATCGAGACCATCCTGGCTAACATGGTGAAACCCTGTCTCTACTCAAAAAATACAAAAAATTAGCTGGGCGTGCTGGCGGGCGCCTGTAGTCCCAGCTACTCAGGAGGCTGAGCCAGGAGAATGGCGTAAACCCGGGAGGCGGAGCTTCCAGTGAGCCGAGATCACGCCACTGCACTCCAGCCTGGGCGACAGAGGGAGACTCTCAAAAAAAAAAAAAAAAAAAGAAAGAAAGAAAAAACTTAAAAGTGGGAAGGAAGGGAGAAGGGAGAAGGTAGGAATTTAGGACGTTTAAAGAATCTTCCAGACTTTTCACAATGGTTCTTCAATAAGTCTGTCATTTTAAGAGAGAACAGAAGGGATATAGTTAGGATAAAGGCAGCCAGCATTGTAAGCTGTGGAAAGAGGATGCTGGGCAGACGCTCCAGAGCTGTACGAGAAAGAGAGAGAGAGAGAGAGTGTGCGTGTGTGTGCATGCATGCGTGTAAGTGGAAAGCTGAACCTCCTAACTGTGTACTCCAAGAGTCTGCACAAAGGGTAAATCACCTGTCTTACAGGGCGCCGGGCCTTCCTGACCCTTCTTTCTCCCCCAGGGTTGGAAGCCCACAGACCCAAAGGGCTGAGTCATAGTGTGCAGAGGTGCCTGGCCCCTGGTAGAAGGCAACAGGGCTGGCGAAGAGCCCAGGCTTTCACAACGGTCGGGTGCCTGTGTGCCCCAAGTCGGGGAAGTCACTAGCCCAGGAATTTGCATATGTGAGCGAGAAGCACACTCTGCTCCTGCCCCTCGTGCATCCCCAAGTGACTCCAGGGTACCTAAGAGATCTGAACAGGTTCTGTGTCTATCACATGGTAGCAAGTGACAAGACAGAAAGGGGGCAGCAGGTCAAGGCTGGGGGCCTGCCCGTTCACTCACCGTTTCATTGGCATGGCTGCTGCTCTCTGGTGGAGAACTCTGCTCCTCAGGAGTGACCACTTCAAATTCAGAGGAGGTGCCCTGTGCAGAAAGGAAGTCAGGTGCTGCCCGAGAGAAAAACAGCTCAGCCCTCCTCTGCGGCCCTGCGGCTGAGAGCAGCAAGGGGGACAGAATCTCTTCCCACTTTGAGTTCACAGGGACCGTTACATATCATCTCACATGAGATCACAAAGCAGGATTCTCGACAAGCCTGTCATAGCCCTTTACGTAATGTGAGGCCATATCCCCTCGACGGCCAATCCTCTTCTGTAGAAGGGAGATGTGGGATTAACTGACCTTGAGCCAGCAGCACTGTAGGATTGCATTTTTTAAGGCCGTGTACTTTTTAAATGCTTTCATGAGCTCTATTATTTCTCACAGTGACCCATGGAGTGGCTCAGAAGGTTATATCCTCTTTGGAAAGATGAGGAAACTACAGTATACAGTTGGTTAATGCAAAAGTAGGGACCGAACCCAAGACTGCAGTTCCAGCATTCCTGCCACGGCCCCAGAGTTGTCTCTTAGGCCCAGATGTCTCTGATCGGTTTCCCAGAACACAGATGGCAGCTGTTACGGCCACCACCAAGCACGGCCCTGTGCTGGCCTTCCCAACTCTGTCCTGGAGATCCCAGAGGAGTGAACTAATCTGAGAAAAGTCCCAGAGATGATTCAACAAATTTGGAGACTCTTTCAGGATTCAACCAAATCCAGGGTGGCCAAGGAATCCCAGATTTCTTCACGTCTTTCCGTCATTCCAAGTGGAATTACTGGTCATTCAACCAACCAAGATGCCAATGGCCCACCGGAACCAGCCGCAAGCTCTGGGATCTGGGATTTCCATGTCCCCCTTAAAACCGGTCTGCAGCCTCCCTTCATCCCAGAAAGGGGCAGGATAGATGAGAGGAGTCAGTGCTCAGCTTCCAGCTGACCCTCAGGGCCACCAAGAACTCACCTCTGGCTCTTGGCCCTGCCCTAGAAAGTCTCTCTCCTCCATCTACATTTTCCCATTACCCACATAACCTCAAAACAGGTCCTTCTTTCCCTGCACCTGATCTGTAGGATAAGGATGCTGAACTATACAATCCCTTGTAGTATACCAAGCAAAACTTCTCCAGCCAGATCTGTAGATGGTTTCTTTCTTTCTTTCTTTCTTTTTTTTTTTTTTTAATGAGAGGGTCTCACTCTGCCACCGAGGCTGGCGTGGTGGCATCAACATGGCTCACTGCAGCTTTGACTTCCTGGGCTCAAGTGACCCTTCTGCCTCAGTCAGCCTCCCAAGTAGCTGGAACCACAGGCACATACCACCACACTCGACTACTTTTTTTTCTTAGAGAGATGGAGTCTCTCTATCCTGCCCAGGCTGGTCTCAAACTCCTGGGTTCAAGCAATCCTCCTGCCCCAGCCTCCCCAAATCCTGGGATTATAGGCATGAGCCACTGTGCCCAGCCTGTAGAAGATAGTTTCTGAGCCCCCTTTGAGAATATGAGCTCCATGCGTCATGGGTCTGTTTTCCTGGCACTGTGCACACTCAGTGACACTTAACAGTATACAACTTAGTAAGTGAGAAGAATTCCTTGTACATATCAGGGTCTTCCTGGTAAGTTTTAACTATGACCTTCCTTTCAAAATGGGGAGGCTGAGGCCCCAGAGGGCTTGCGATGGACTTGCCCAATATCACCCAGTGAGTCGGAACAGTTTCTTGACCTCGACCCTCTTTCTTTATGTTCTTGTATCTGTCAGTAGGACCTTGAGGTCCATCCAGACAACCTCCACCCATGACTCCAAATAAAACTTACACTGGATGGAGGCTTCTGGACTGGTGCTGGCTTGTCACTGGGGCACGCAGGGGCTGTGGGAGGTGCTGGGACATTTGAGTCCTTTCCTGGAGGAATGAAGAGAGCACAGATGAACTGATTGGGAAGGGGAAAAGCCCAGGTACCACCCTCACAAGGACAGCCCTTGACAAAAGGGTTCTCAGACAGGATTCCCCACTTGAGTCTGGGAGAATGGGGGGTGGTCTCATCAGGGCCAGGTAGTCTGGGAAAATGGCCTGCCCTGGAGTGACAGAGCAGAGCCTCAGCAGAGAGACCACGCTCCCCGGGCTTACTGGGAAAATCCCAAGTTGGCTGCTGCTCCTTGCTGCCCCAGACAGGCCTCAATGATAAAGAAAATGATTTACAATTTAAAAAGTCTTTATGCATCTATTATCCTAGCCATTCTCATAAAAGCCCCACGTGCCCATTTTAAAGGTCAGGACACTGAGGCTTGGGAAGGTCATCAACCTGCCCACAGTCACACAGCCAGCAATTGCAAACTCAGGACTGAGCCTTGGACCTCCCTCCCTGACTTCCTACGGTTCTTGCTGCAGGGAGCTCCTTGAAGGTAGCTTCACTTCTCACTCTGGGAGTGGACCTGGCACCAATCAGGAACTCAGGAACACTGCCAAATAGACAAGCAGAGGCTGGAAATGCCCACTGACTGAAGCACAGTGGACTCTGAGACCATCAGTTTCCTCCATTTGTCCATTCAGCAAATGCAACCACCAGCCAATAGAAGGCTGTCACATTGGCCTGGGCCAGACACCATGCAGTAGAGCTGCAGCAGGAGGCATCTGAGTCCAGCTGGGGTGGGGATCATTTCCATCCTGGTCCCAGACCTTGCCCTGGACTTGGAGACATGCCAGAGTAATGCACACTCTGTATGCATGGTAATGCCTCTACCATACATGGGACTTCAAACCCGAGTCACAGTCACCCTTTCCTTTAACAGGCAGCACACGTAACCTTACATCTGAAATACGCTGCAGCAGGCTAACAGGCAAGTCCAGCTTCTTCCCTGGGCCTCAGCTTCCCTAATTGTAAAATGGAAGCGCAGGCCATGACCAGGGAGCTTTCAACTCATATGCCAGCTCCAAGTGACAGGGAGTAACTGCTTAGAGCGCTATGCCTGGCGCATAGTAGCTGCTCATTAAATATTTGTTCACTAAATATGTTGATAAAGCCCCCAGGCCACAGGTCTGCAATGCAGTCAACTGTTGTGATCTATTACTCATGTCTGCTGGGGCCTCAGGAGTGCTGAGTCACTGGCTATTTTTAACAAGATTGTTTTGAAGTCCCTTCCAAATCTGACCTTCTGGGGGGATGTGGCAGCCAAAACACGAATGGAAGGGTAGCCTGTGACCTAAGGATAAACCAGGGGATGTGGGTTTTGGCATAAGAAGGGAGTTCACTGTGAAGGATTTGGGCAGTTTAGTTTCAGGGACAGTCAGAGGTACCCAGACTCCTCTTATACCTGTGAGCTCAGCCAGGGGGTCAAAGGAGCCCAAGGAGGGAGAAGGTGGTGGGAGCAGCTCATTGTCCTTCACTAGCTCCTCTGCCTTCTGCCGGAGCCTGGTCGCTTCCATCTGGGACTCTTCCAAAAGCTCCCCTAGAGGTATTGGGGAAGAGGAAGCAAAAGCATTTACTCAGTTCACTGTGCTGCTTCTCCCTGTCCCAGGCCCCTAACCCTGCTGCTGCCTGGCTTCCGAGGCTCCAGGCCCTGGACTTCACTCCCACCATTGCTCTGTGGGCCAAATGGGACAAACTCCATGCTGGCCCACCACAAGAAACAGGCTAGAGCAAGGAAGAGGGCCCAGCAATCAGGGGACACAGGAGCGGAAGGAATCTATGAGAAACTCCTCGCCCCGCTCCCCTACCAGCATTCTCTTTCTGCCCCACTCCCTTCACACCCAGCCAGGGGCCCCCCACCCTACCACCATAGCAGCCGGGGCTACCCACAGCCTGAGCCTCCAGGGCAAAGGGCTGCCTGCAGGGTGGAGACCTTGGATAATTCCAACCAGCCCTCTAGGCCTCCATTTGCCTTCTCCTACAAGCGGAGATGGGGAAACTTGACTCCTCCCTCCCCAGTCGGCTATCCCAAGCAAGGATCTGCAAGCAAGGAGAAAGCATTTTAAAAATCAGGGAGCCGTGCTCCCCTCTAAAACTTGAGACTAGAAAAGGGAGCAGCAAGGCAAAGGAAGAGTTTCAGGAGTGTGGAAGAAAGAGCCCCCTCTGGATGGGAAAATCAATGAAAGCCTTGCCTGGAGGAGAAGGGGATACAGCAACCGGGTGCTGAGGCACAGGGACTGTCGGTCATGTGGAGGGAGGTGGGGTTGTTCTAAAGTGGGGACGGCTTGAGCAAGAGCCAGGAGAAGAGAACTGGGGGATCTACCACCTCCTTGCTTCAAGCCAAACTCTGTTCCCTGCTCCAACACCTGGGAACACGTGCCCCAGTTGCCCTGGTGATGCCGGCTCTCCCCATCTCTCATGCCCCAGAAAGAGGAGGCCATTCGAGTTCCATGGCCACAAACTAGGCCTTCCAGCCCCCTCTCCCTGAGCCCACACCTCCCTCTTGGACCTGAGTCCTGTCATCCTGGTTTCAGGGTGCTGAGGAATCGGGGTTGGGAATACTGTCACCATGCTACACGGTGCATAGAGACAACTGTGAGGGAGGAGCCAGTGCTGGGCCAGGAGGGACGGGGATGACTTGGGCAGAGGCATATGCCAGCTTCATTCTCCGCTGCTGGTAGACGGACTGGCATCACACTCTGCAGGGAGGGGCGCTCGCAGGGAGGGGACAGGGTCTGCTTTACCTAACATCTTTATCCCTTGCATTTTTTCCTTCAGCCGGGAATTCTCCTTCACTAGGCGCTCAAAAGCTGTGGATGCCTCTCCTGAGGGCACGCTGCCCCCAGGGTCGTAGATCCGGTACGGTCCTCTCCCTTCCATGAGGGTAGCTCAGCCCCTGCCGTGGTGCCCGCCTGGCTGTAAGGACAACAGCAGCATATCAGCAGGCTGGCCAGGCCATGGGGGCATTCTTTGCAGAGAAGCTCTACTGTGTCAATGCCCCAGAAGGCAGTCCCCCGCTTTAGGCTGGTCTGACCATATTACAGCAAAGCAGGACAGTCACCTCCTTTTATCTGGACACTTTTCGTCTATTAATACAACCTTAGAACGGCATTAGTTTCTCTTAGCAGCCTCAATGCATCGTTGACTTGTTTGGAACAGGAGTCCAAATAAACAGTAGGGTGCAATGTGGGATACAAGAAAGAACCTGGACTTGGGGGAAAAAAAACCAAATCTGAGTTCATGTCCTGTCTGTGAGGTCCAGAAGAACAGGAATCCCATATGTTTTACCCATCATTGCATCCTCAGAGCCTACCACAGTATTAGCTATGAATTTTGCCCAATAAACACTAACTCAATTAAAGGCCTAGCCATTAATTTACTACGGGATTGTGGGCAGTCCCTTCCCCTCTCTGAGGGAGGGAAATGAAAGTCTAAAGTTAATTCAGTAATCTTTAAAGTGAAATGCTTGTACCCTAAGGGATAAGCAAGTCAACCCAGTCCAAAGTTCCATTTATATGTGTATCATCTTCTTTAAAAAAAGAAAAGAAAAAACACCCTGACTAATATTTAATACACCGTCACCCTCCTCCGTGAGTCTCATATCATGTATGGTCTGTCCCTTGCAGTTCTAAGGAACAGAGAATTTTTCATCAAACCACTGTCTATTTGAGCACCAAGGTTTTTTTTTAGTAATCTGTTCAGTTTCATCTGCTTTATGTCATTGAAACCAGTTGGAAAGGTGATTTTAGAATCCTAGCTCCGTGACTTAGCAGAGCAGCTCTCTGTCCATCCACTCATCCATTCAACAGTTACTTATTGAGCATCGACTCTGTGCTAGGCACCCGTCTGGATGCTGAGGAATTATCAGCAAACAAAACAGACAAAACTGCTTCATGGAGTTTATAGTCTAGTGGTGAAAGCAGAGGAGGGTCGTGGGGAACACATTATTTCAGGTGATCAAAAAGTCTATGGACAAAAATTTGGCAGGGAAGGGTGAGGCAAGGAATTTCATGTTAAATGGAGCTGGCACGAAAGGCCCCATGGAGAACGAGCTATTTTAGCAAAGACCTGAAAGGGGTGAGGGAACTAGCCATGAAGATATCTGAAGGAAGAACACTCTTGGCAGAGAGAACAGTAAGGGCAGAGGCCCTAAGGCTGAAACACCGAGCCAGCCTCCAGCCCTCCAAACAGCTCTCCAGCATGAAAGGGCCCCCAAGGCCTCCACTGGGGACCTCAGAAGGGTTTGGGGGCTCGGCATCTTCCTCCCAAGGTCACCACCCCAAGACAAAAACTGTTTCATCAGGAATCCTCAAAGACCCTCCCAAGTCCACACCATGCTCCGCGGGTCCTTGGCGCTGCCAGGCGACTACGACCGTACCACCCTGTTCCCGGAATGGAAATGAAAGATCAGAGTGAGAATGGATTAATGGCAACACCAGCATCCTTGAGTCATCTCCTTGCCAGGCACTGCATTAAACCCTTCAGATATACAATCTTGGTGGAGCTGCACAGTATCTAGCATGCATACTAATCTATCTGCATTTTACAAAGAAGAAGCTGAGGTTCAGAGAGGTTAAGTAACTCAGCCACGATGACCCGGCCAGCAATAAGAGCCAAGATGCAAAGTCAGCTCTGCCTGCTGTGACTCTAACCCCCACCACACTCACACAGCCAGGATACAGAGCCAGAGGGGCAGACAGGGAGTTCAAGCCTGTTTGTAGGGCAGCACCATGCTATCGGGTCACCTCTGGGCAGTTTCCCTTGCCCTGCAGCATAAGAACCAATAAGGACTTTTCCAAGAGCATCCATAGGATGGACTGGGCCAGACCAGAAAGAAAAACGAAGTTCTGATGAGCAGGACCCCCGCTCCCAAAGACTGACAGACACAAGATGAATACACCATGTGGGAGGCACCCACACCCTGCTGAGCCCGAGAGGCAAAGGACGGCTACCCACACGCCCATCACAAGTCATCACCCGGCTTAGGGGCGACTTGTTTTTAACCTGAAAGGTCAATGTTCTACAGCAAAGCACAAAGCGCAGATGTTTCCACTGAACTGAGAAACAGTGTGGGGGCAGCACTTAGCACTGTAACTGGCACATAGTAAAGTACTCAAAAATGTTGACAGATGTTGGGGGTCCTTCCCCTCTGCTCGCCTCTGTCCTCACGAGCCTTGCCACCCGGTACAGCATGTGTCTGACTGGTGCGGGCATTGGCCATCCGGCTGGGAACTTCCTGAGGCAGGAGCATACTCTGTACATTTTTATATCCTGTCGGGAGCACAGGAGGGTGGACCTTCCTTGAAAACTGCTTGGAGTTTAAGAACAGTGAAACAGAGGACTAGAAGGGGCCTGAAGCCACCTTGCATGAAAAGGACAGCAGTGTCCTAGTTCCTGTCCACCACTATGCATGCACCCCACGTGGAACTCACAGTCAACACCACAAGAAGGCGTGGGGAATTTCTTTTTTTTTTTTTTTGAGACAGAGTCTCGCTCTGCCGCCCAGGCTGGAGTGCAGTGGCCGGATCTCAGCTCACTGCAAGCTCCGCCTCCCGGGTTCACGCCATTCTCCTGCCTCAGCCTCCCGAGTAGCTGGGACTACAGGCGCCCGCCACCTCGCCCGGCTAGTTTTTTGTATGTTTTAGTAAAGACGGGGTTCCACCGTGTCAGCCAGGATGGTCTCGATCTCCTGACCTCGTGATCCGCCCGTCTCGGCCTCCCAAAGTGCTGGGATTACAGGCTTGAGCCACCGCGCCCCGCCGGGAATTTCTTACTCAATGTCTGCCTTGTCCTGTAGATTAGAGGCTGCATCAGGACTGAGAGCAAGTCCATTCTGTGTGCCAGGGTATCTTCAGAGTGGCCCAGAGTAGGCCCTCGGCAAACCTTGAATTCAGAGAAGTCAGACTGAAGGGAACGAGCCCTTGACCCTGAGCCCGCCTCCTGCAAGGCCATGTCCAGCATCCCAGAGAGAGCCTAACCCTGACCCACTGACCAGATGCACTTGGATACACAGACACTTCTAGAATCGGGGCTGGGCCAGCCATGCTCCCTCAGAGAGGCCCAGATGTAAGGTCAAGGGACAAAGCAGAATGCAGGATGTGGGAACTGAAACCCACCCCATGTCCTCTGAAACACGCAACACTCAGTTTCTCTTGGCACTGGGGAGTCAACAGGGAAAGGGGTTCATGAGAAGCAAAAAGGGGGCAGACAGAGCTATGCTCCCCTACTTTAGCCTCAGGGGGCAGAGCTTGGGGAGAAAGAAAGGCAGCGGGCAGAGGACACGCAGGAGAAATATCCTATTGTGGGAAAACCCTCTCTGGAGATCAGAGGAGCCGCCCCCGGAGGGCCTGGACTTCTGGAGGAAAGAAAGACAAAGAGGGAAACAGGGAATTTCCAGGTCCTGCTGACTTCATGCCCAGATGGTCAGCGGCAGTCCCTGGATGACCACTGGGCAGACAGGAACTCTCCCTCTGATCAGTGAGGTTTTTATAACTTCTAGAGAGAGGACTCATTCTCAGGATGACACAGCTGGAGGGGACTCTCCAAGGGCAATGAGGCGAATCCTGCATTATCAGGTGGAGAGAAATGCGCCCAGAAACACTCAGTGGATGAGGGGCTGCATTAGAACATGATGACGGCATGTGCTCCCCTCTGCTGTCCTCAAACCACGAGTGTGTTTTCAAAGGCGAAAAGGAACCACTGACCACTCCCCTCCATACAGCAGTATCTGGAGTTCAGAGCCCAGGAGTCCTTGGGCATGAGCTCATCTGATTCTCACTCATGGCACAGGCAGTGCAGCAAGGCAAGGCCCTGAGCAGGGAAGGCCAAGGTCACAAAGGAGTCAGGATGGAGCTGGGACCAGAAGATCCCTGCTCTCCCTCCAGGGTGCCCACAGCCCATCCTCCATTTCCCTTCCTGCCCAGCAATCCAATGACACACCACAGGCCCCCGCCACATCTTCTCGCGGAGTCTCTATCCACCTGGCCTGGCTCCACAAACTACAAACCAGCAGGTGCTCCACCAGCAGTGGGACTCCAGCCCCCCTTGCCCAAACCAGAAACAGCTGGTGGTATAGAAGCAGCCAGCGCAGACTTTCTTCCAAAACAAGACCTCAGCCAGGGGGGCCTCCACAGCCCGCCCCAGAGGGGCCCTGGGGCTGCCCACCGGAACCAGAAAGGCCCAGTTTGGGGGCAGAAAGGGCCCAGACAGACTGCAGGTCAGGCAACGACCACAGAGCGTGAAGATGGAAGTGATGCTGCTGAAACCGAAGGAGCCACCCACTAGCAGGCAAGCACTTGTGGGTGGCAGGGAGGCAGTAGTCTCCAGGACTCAATTCTCAGCCCTACCCCAGAAAGAGAGGGGTGTGATAGAGACTACATTCAGAATTAAATTTACATTCCAGCTTTTGCACTGAAATGCTTTGGTCTGTCAGATTATCTTGCCATTAGCCATGTTCTGGTGGCTGCGTAGTGGGGTGGCCCCAGACCCCCCAAATGATATTCACTTGCATAGCCACTAACATTTGCAAAATACTTCATCGTGTCCCAAGCATTGTTTTTCCATCTGATTATCACAAGAGCCCTGGGAAGAAGGCAGGGCTGATACCTGCATGATGGATAAGGAAACTGAAGTCCAGCTTGGGGACTTAATCAGCCCAATTAAATGCCTCTGGTCACTGGCAGCATCCTGGGGTCAGCTATCCCTGCAACCCTGGAGCAGGCGATGCCCTCCCTGGCCCAGAGGGAAAAGTGGAAGCAAATCTCTGGTACAGGGAGGTGGAAGGTCATGCAGGCCAACATCTACCTCCCCAGCAGAGGCAAAGGCTGCCAGGGACGCTGGCAGGTGGGCTGGCAGAGGGGGCATAGGGAAGGGTCTCCAGGAAAGACGGCACAGAACAGAATGTCAGAGAGGTCTGTCCTAGTGTCTACTCCACTGTGTATGGAACCAGGGGCTCATTCCCTCACATGCAAGGGGAGGAGCATGCGCCACAGAGAACCTGGGTGATGGCTAAAGCTGGCCTCAGGATCAAGAAGACCCAAGCCTCAGGAGCTAGCAGCAAGCTGCAGAAAGAGAGGGAGCCAGCACCATGGAAACATCGCTGCCCTGGAGGCAGGAAGAAAGGTCCACACAGGGAACGCGCTCAAGGCCAACCCTGCAAACACGAGGCCTGAGAGGGGGCCTCACCTGTACTAGCCTCAGCTCCCTACACCCTGTGGGCTGTGAGACCCTGGACCAGCCACTCACCTTTCCTGAGCCTCAGTTGCCTCATCTGTAAAACAGGAGTAATAATAGAACCTACCTGATAGAAGATCAAACAAATCAAATGAAACAATGTGTATAGTTGGAAGGGAATTCTCACTTTCTACTTTATGCAATACTCCCTGATTATCTGATTTAACAAGAAACACATCCTTGTTTTATAATAAGATTTCCAAAATAATAAGCATATACAGTAACTAGCTCAGTACTTGGCACACAGCAGATGCTTAACAAAAGGCTGAGGCAACCCCACAACCGTGCCCAGCTGATCTAAGGGCCAAGGCTTTTCCCATATGTTCCCTCCTTTAACAGGGGATTTTAGGCTCTTCGTTCAGCTCAGTAAGCTAGGTTCTGGCCTCCACTTATTCTCTAGTGATCTCAAATCACCATTTAACTGTGGTTCAGCAGGGTGCCCGGGCACACCACAGCTAGTGAAGATGTAGCTATAAGATGCCCTTGAACCACGATGCCACACTCACCAACGACTGGGAATCTGAGCCTCATTTCCTCTGTTGTAAACGGGAATATCCTGCAATTCCACCCAAGGATGAAAGGAAGTGAGACGCCATGATATCACATTGCACACATAGACAAAAAACTGTCCACATATTTGTGTTATGATGACCTCCAGTCCTCCCCCACCAATTTCCAGGCTGGGGAGACTGCAGCCTCAGGCCCATCCATCAAAGGCCAGGTTGGATTTTTCGGGCAGTGAAACCACTCTGTTCAATACTGTAATGGTGGACACCTGCCATTCCACATTTGCCCAAACCCACAGAACATGCACCACCAAGAGGGAACCCGGATGTAAACCATGGACTCCAGGTGACAGTGGTGTCCATGTAGATTCATCAGCTGTAACAAATCTACCACTCTGGTAGAGGATATTGATAATGGGGGAAGCTATGCATGTTGGGGGTGGGGGGCGGGGCACAGTATATGGAAAATCTCTGTACCTTCTTCTCAATTTTGCTGTGAACCAAAACTGCTCTATAAAAAATATGGTCTTTAATTTAAAAGAGAAAAGGACCAGGCTGTGCTCTCCTGATGGCTGTCAGGTTCACACATCAGTGAGGACACAGCACCTACTTGAGACAGTGTGTATTCAAGGACTCCACCCTGGCATCCTCACCAATAAGGAGCCCAGACTTAACTCCTCCGTCCTTGCCATCAACTGAGCAATAATGAGGTTGCAGGCACAGAGTCTCATATAAACAGCTGGGGCTCCAGAACTGTGGGATCCAGCCAAGGTACACTAGGGTAAACATCTTAACTCTCACTAGGCCTCAGTTACCTAAAAAGAGGGAGCTGCAAAAATAGTAATAACATGGGGGGTTGCACGGACAATCTTTAAGGCCCCTTCTAATTGTAACATTTCAGGATCTGAAATTTATTAGCACTACTTTCTTTAACCTTTTTTTGTTTGTTTGTTTGTTTGTTTTTGAGGCGGAGTCTCGCTCTGTCGCCCAGGCCGGAGTGCAGTGGCCGGATCTCGGCTCACTGCAAGCTCCGCCTCCCGGATTTACGCCATTCTCCTGCCTCAGCCTCCTGAGTAGCTGGGACTGCAGGCGCCCGCCACCTCGCCCGGCTAGTTTTTTGTATTTTTTAGTAGAGACGGGGTTTCACTGTGTTAGCCAGGGTGGTCTCGATCTCCTGACCTCGTGATCCACCTGTCTCGGCCTCCCAAAGTGCTGGGATTACAGGCTTGAGCCACCGCGCCCGGCCTACTTTCTTTAACCTTTTAACCTTAAGACGGCTCCAGTTCCCAGCTCCAATCCCTTCTAAGGCCCAGGTGGATTTCCCTAACCCAGCGGTCCTCCCGTAAGAGCTTTCATGGGTGCTATCCCCTCCCCGAGTGCAGTCAGAGACCCTCAGCTGACATCCACAGCCCTGTGCCAGGTCCTCCCCTCCTGCCTAACTTGTACCAGGCTCCGGCCAAGCCTGCTCTGTGTTCCTCAACATGGCACATATCTTCCCATGTCCTTCATTCTCCCCTCCCCTGAGTCACCCACAAAGGAGGCCCCACTGTCTCCACTCAGCCTCCGAGGCCCAGGTTACACACCACCTGCTGAACACCTGAGCCAGAATTCACACTGCAAAAGAGGACTGGAGAGCACCTAACTAAGCCAGAGAGAGGGTGACATTCGTTAGGTGCTACCCTATGCCAGGCACTGGGCTGCACCATTATGCACATGACCTCATTTTCTTCTTGCCACACAGAGGTGGAAATTCTCATCCACACTTTCCAGCAGGGAAACCAACAGAGGCAGTACATGGATGAGGAAGCAGACTCAGAGAAGTTAAGTCATTTGCCTGAGAATACACAGCAGGTTAGTGGTAGAACAAATAATGCAGCCTCAATCTGTCAGATTCCAAAACCGGTGCCCTTTCCACTGCTCTGCACTGCCTGGAGAGGCGGCAGGCTGACGCTCAGAGGTAGGAAACCAGACCTGCTTTCCAGTTCTTCAGAACATGCCCCGAGTTCCTAGCCCCTGCCTTTATATGTCTCTAGCTTTATATGCAACCAGGTGGCAATCTGCCCCTCATCACCTGCAGTCAACAGGGTTTAGAATCTCAGGCTGGAAGGGAGCTCAGAGGACATTCCATCCTGTGCTTACCCAGTCCTCTGAGGAGCCCAGGGACTCCAGCTGGCCAACTTCAGCAATCCAGATCTCACCAACTTCCTCACCAAAACAACTCCTGGGGCAGCCAGCACTGGCTATAGTTAGGCTGCTCCCAGTTCTGTTTCTACTGGCCCTTCTCTCCCCTCTGTGGTCCCCTGGAATAAGGAACAAGATGCCCATCTTCAGCAGGACAGCCCTGAAGACATTTGGAACCTGCAGCCTTCTCTTGAGGTTGATCAGCCCTTTCCCCTGTACTGTTCCACATAGGGGCTGCCCCCTCTCCAGCCCCCCAGCAACCCTCTACCCCACACTATCTCTAGCTGGTTCTAGCACTGGACCCAACACTCCAGGCATGGCTTGCCTGACCAAATGCAGAGTGACTTTCACCTCCACCCTTTTAGGTGGTATATTCCTACTGAGGTAGCCTGAGTATACATTTGCTTTTCTTACAGCTGAGTCACCCACTGAAGAATGTCCTTTCTCAATGACAACAACCTGCGTGTATGCCTAACTGGTGAGAACAAAGTTCTCGTGTAGCAAAGTGTGCCTGAGGGCTGGGTGCGGTGGTTCATGCCTGTAATCCCACTCTTTGGGAGGCTAAGGCGGGCGGATCACCTGAGGTCAGGGGTTCGAGACCAGCCTGGTCAACGTGGCGAAACCCAGTCTCTACTAAAAATACAAAAATTAGCCAGGTGTGGTGGCATACTCCTGTAGTCCCAGCTACTGGGGAGGCTGAGGTAGAAGAATTGCTTGAACTCGAGAAGCGGAGATTGCAGTAAGCCGAGATCATGCCATAGCACTCCAGCCTGGAAGACAGAGTGAGACTCCATCTCAAAAAAAAAAAAAAAGTGTGCTTGAGGAGGTGTGACTTACCTAACAGGGTAGAAGTCTGATTGATTCAGTAATGCCCTATGTAGGAATCCAGAGATCTTTGCATCAGTACACACAGAAGCTGGACAAAAATGTGCACTGCCACATGCTTTGTAATAGACATTTTTGCTATTCTTGAATGTCCATCAAGAAGGGACTGGTTAAACAAACTACCATTCATTTCATGGAATACTATACAGCCATCAAAAAGAACAGGGTAGATTGCTTGGCAGTGATACAGGAAAATGCCCATAAAATACAAACCAAAGTGCAGATTTATATGTGTAACAGGACGCTATTTTTTTCAAAAACACATAACTCTGTGTGTGTGTGTGTGTGTGTGTGTGTGTGTGTGTGTGTGTGTATGTATGTGTACGGAATCTTAAATGTGCATAGAAAAAGGCCTGGAAGCCCAGTGCTTTGGGAGGACAAGGTGGGAGGATTGCCTGAGGCCAGGAGTTCAAGACCAGCCTGGGCAAAAAGCAAGATCTGGACTCCATTAAAAATTTTTTTTTACATTAGTGGAGCATGGTAGCCCATGCCTGGAGTCCCAGCTACTTGGAAAGCTGAGGTGGGAGGATCACTTGAGCCCAGGAGTTCAGGCTACAGTGAGCTATGATCATGCCACTGAACTCCAGCCTGAGTGATACTCTGTCTCTTAAAAAAAAAAAAAGAAAGAAAGAAAGAAAAGAAGAAAAGAAAAAAGTCTCAAAGGATACATACCAAACTGCTACTAGTACACTGCTCTACAGAAGGACCTGGGTAAGGAACTAAAACCAAAAGAAACTTTTGCTTTACCTATGCTATTTTAACTCTTTACATGGGAAAACTAGTCCTGTTCTTATACAATTATAAAATTAATTTTTAAACACAGTGGGGACAGAGGAAGGGGAAAGGAAGGAGAGAGAAGACAACTGTCACTTTTTTACTTTATATCTTTTGCACTGCTTGAGTTTTGGGGGGTTTTTCCCCAATAATCATGTGTTATTTGGTAATTTTTTTAAAGGGAAACTTTAAAATATTTTTTAAAAAAAATTTAAGTGAGCTGGGTGCAGTGGTGCATGCCTGTAGTCCCAGCTACTCCAGAGACAGAGGCAGGAGGATAGCTTGAAACCAGAGTTTAACCCTGTAACGCCCCTGCCTCCAAGAGGTAAGATGCCAATTTTGGGGATTCCCCTTACACAAAATATGGTGGAAAGAGGGTTTCACAGATTCAAATCCCGGCTATGATCCCTTCCCGAATGACCCTGGGCAGGCCTCACTTTCCTTGTTTCTCCCTATGGAAATGTTGTGAGGACCAAGTAGGAACCATAGAGTTCTCTGTAAACCTTAAAATGCTACCCAGACAGGAGCAATAATGGCTGTCAAGGAGCTAGAAAGGAAAAGGCTGCATAGGGGCTGAGGTACTCAGATAAAAGCCAAAGATGCCTTGTGTTAACAACAAAAAGCTGAAAGCTACCTAAAATGAAGAGGAAAATGAATAAATACACTGTGGCAATTTCCTATCAGGGAATACTATACAGCATTATAGTATTATACAGCAGTGAAAAAAGATGAGCCACAGCTGGAGATACGAATGGAATAATCTGGGTCTCGCTCTGTCGCCCAGGCTGGAATGCAGTGGCATGATCTCAGTTCAGTGCAACTTAAACCTCCCGGCTCAAGTCATCCTCCCACCTTCCTTCTCAAGTAGCTGGGACTACAGGCATGCGTCACCACACCCAGCTAATTTTTGTATTCTTTGCAGAGATGGGATTTCGCCATGTTTCCCAGGCTGGTCTCAAACTCTGGGGTCAAGAGATCCACCTGCCTGCTCTGCCTCCCAAAGTGCCAGGATTACAGGCATGAGCCACAGCGCTCAGCCTAAATAACGTTTTCAAATATAAAAAAACCTATGTATTATTTAGGGATGTACACATTTATTTAAAAAAAAAAAAACTTTAAAGAAATGCAAGAAAAAAAAAGCCACTAAATTCAGAACACTTGTTTCTTGTTGGTGGCTGATGAAGGAGAAATTCGAGGTGATTGGAAAATGTGTTATTTCTTAAACCAGATGAGTGAGCGTGCAGGTGCCTGCATGTTACCCTCTATATCTGACAGACTCCTTCATTTTTTCTCTTTTCTTTTTACTGTATTTTTTGCTTTTTTTCTGCTTCAACTTTTATTTTAGATTCAGGGGGTACATGTGCAGGTTTGCTACCTGGGTGTACTGCGTGATTAGGGCAGGGATGATCCCATCACCTGGGTACTGAAAACAGTTCCCAACAGGTTTTCAACCCTGCCTCCCTCCCTCCCCACTCTAGTAGTCCCCAG
Organism: Mandrillus leucophaeus; assembly: GCF_000951045.1. Classification (NCBI taxonomy): domain Eukaryota; kingdom Metazoa; phylum Chordata; class Mammalia; order Primates; family Cercopithecidae; genus Mandrillus; species Mandrillus leucophaeus. The sequence goes on along the minus strand of NW_012102943.1, from coordinate 1,101,625 downwards.
TGTCTACTGTTGCCATCTTTATGTCCATGAGTGCCTGTATTTAGTTCCACTTATAAGTGAGAAAATGCAGCATTTGGTTTTCTGTTCCTGTGTTAATGTGCTTAGGACAATATTTTCTAAAAGTCTATGTTGCCAGTTTCCTGGGGACTGGATCAGACAGGAGTTGCACCTGCAGAGACAGAAATGGGTGGAGAGGGACCGAGGCTCCTGAGACAGCTGCTGAAGCTGACTGTAATGAAGGCAGGGGATGAGCGGCCTGAAGGCCAACAGAGGGCCTGGCCAGTGCTCTGCCGAGTAGGTGGAGACCGAGCCAAAGGCCCTTGACTCATAGGGCAGTCCCATACCTGCCCTGGCCTCTCAGCGTGACTCCTTGGTGACACAACTCCCACAGTACCCACACACCTACACCCACTTCCCCCCCACACATACCCCTGCCTGGGCTGCCCGGTTTGTCCACTGCGTAGGTGCTCAAGGACACAGAGCTCCTGCCTCTCAAGGAACAGCTTCAGGGTGAGGTCCTTGGGAGAGAAGAGTTCAGCTCTGCACAGAGCAGCCCTCAGACAAAGAGCCAGCTGCTGCTCGCCAGTCATCCGTTCCAATCTGAAGAGTGACTGTCCTGGGCCAGTCATGGGAAAATCATCAAGAACTTCCCACAAGAGTCATGGTGGCTGCCAAGGTCTTTCCAGAGCACAGAACAAGGGGACGCAGCTACCCTGTGCCTTCCTGTGGCAACTCTCTGGAGGATGCCCGGATACCCTCCCTACAGATGGCCAGGGATAGGAGGGGCAGGCACTGCGGGCATGTGGGGACATAGCAGCAAGAATCTAGGAGGGCAGGCACAGCAAGGCCTGGCCCAGGGGGAAACCAGGAGCTGCCAGAGCCATAGAGAGGGTGACCCAATCATTGGTTGTTGGTTGTTAGAGAGTTTTTAAGACTTGGAAGAGAATGCCCTGAGATGCCAGTGAAACATTTTCATTCTGCAGCTGGGAAACCAAAGCCGACAAAGGGGAACAGACATGCCCACAGCTGCATGGGACAGCAGTAGCACAGAAGAGATGCATACCCCGTCCTCTGGTGGCCACTGTGCACTCTCTTACCACACCATGCTACTGCTCAGCCTCTCTCCGTCCCTCACAGTGGTCAGGTAAGCAATGAGGGAAAATGATGGAGGTGAGAAAGGAAGAACCCGCGCTGATGTGGGCCCACAAAAGCAAGAAGTCTGGAACAGCACCGGAAGGGGCTGCCTACAAGGTGGAGAGCGCCCTGATCCCAGGAGTCAGGGCCACGCAGAGGGGCACCAGGGTTGTTGAGGGAATTCAGGCCAGGTGTCTTCAAAGCCCCACCCACATCTGAGTTTCTACCACTCCAAACAGGGACAGATGCTTGAGACAAAGCCAAAGACAACTCATCCAGAGGGGACACAGCATGGTCCACAGGTGGCAGAGGGTTGAAGGCAAGTGTCTTAGTCTGCTTTCTGCTACTATTCTGTTGCATATCACAGACTGGTAATTTATAAAGAATGAGTTTATTTGGCTTACGGTTCTGGATGATGAGAAATCCAAGTGCATGACACCACCATCTGGCAAGGGTCGTGCCAAGGTGGAAGACAAAAGAAGAAAATCAGTGATTGAAATAGAGAGAGTACTGACCAAACTGGCCCCTTTTATAACTAACCTCCGCCTCCCCCCGCCTCGTGATAGTGACATTAATCTATTTATGAGGGCAGAGCTGACAATCCATTCATGAAGCAGAGGGATTATGTTTCCAACATATGAACTTTTGGGGGACACATTCAAACCTTAGCAGCAAGTTATCCAGAGCACAGAACATCAAACCAGTCTCATCATCTCCTACTGGAATCCTGTTCATGATTAGCATCATTAACGATAATAGCAACGACCATTTACTGAGCGCTTACCACACTGTTGGCCCGTGCTGAGTGCTTGCCACATACTGTCCCATTAATTCCCACCAATCTAGGAGGTAGCACTGATGTCATACAGAGCTGACAGGTGAGGATGCAGAGGCCCAGAGTGACAGACACAGCACCTACCCAGGTCTGCCAAGTACTGAATCATGTGCTCTTCACCACGGGTGCTCAAGGAGCAGCCCGGACCAGCGGCACTGGCACCGCCACCATCCACTGGATCAGATGCTCTGGAGTTGCAGCCCAGCAATCTGTGTTTAACAACCACCCTCCACCTCTACCCCCAGGATTCTGATGCATGCCCAAGTTTGTGTACCAACTGCTCTGACCATTTCCCCATGCTGCTAAGGAGAAAAATCAGTATTTCTGTGTCTGGTATCAAAATCTTCTAGGGTATTTCCCAGGCCAACTTGTCAATTCTCTCAACCTAGGAGAGGCCGATTCCAGATATTCTGACTAGTCTACTAAGTCCCAGAACAGACCCAGGTTCCACTCTGCACTTGGTCATTTTTTTAGGGTCCGACCTTGAAGTCACTTCCCTCCAGAAGACCCCCCCCAACCATCTGGTGCCCCCAAATTACTCTGCACTCCAGTCATTTGGCGCTTACTGGCACACAATGCCTTTCAGGTCTCACTCATAGCACATCTCCCCATTTGACCAAAAGTTCCTGGAAGGCAAAGCCAGCTCCTTATGCACCTGTGCATCAAGAACACTGCATAGTACTGGGCGCAGGAGCCATCAGGAAATGACACTTGGGACAGCGCTGGGAGAGCAGACTCCGGTTCTATTCCTGCCCTCTCATCTCTAGGCCTTAGTTTCCCCATTTGTGAAATGTGCCATTATTCTACTCATTCATTGAACAAACTCAGAAAAGCCATCCACCAGGCACTCTTCTCCCGCTACAGAAATACACTCGAGAGGACCACACTCACCCCCTTCTATTCTAGGAAAAAAAGAAAGACAATAAACACTAAAAATAATTTGCCAGACACTAAGTTCTATGCATACGCTTTCACATCAGCAAATAAACGAGATTCTTTCATAGCATGATACATGCATGAGAAAAGTAAAATAGTAATGACAGAAAGTGAAAAAAGGGGCTGCTTTGCATAAAAAGATCAGGGAAGGCCCCTCTGAGGAGCTGACATTTGAGCTGAGACTTGATCGATAAGGAAAAACCAGTCATGGGAAAAGCTGGGGAAAGATGTTCTGGGCAGAGGGAGCAGCACGTTTGAAAGCCTAAGGATGAGAACAAGCTTGGCTTGCTGGAGGGGGAAAAGCAGGCCAGCATGGTGTGGCCAAATCACAGCGGGTAAAACAGTAACCAGTGGGTTGGAGAGAGAGGCAGACAAACAACCACCTACAACGCTGCCTCACTCAAATCAGGTCGGCCTGACCCAACCGGGACATCCGGGCCCCAAGTCACAGGCAGCACTGGGGGTAAGGGTATGACTCAGACCCCACAGCTTCCTGGGGCCCCGAAAAACCTGGTGGGGGTATCCAGGGGTAGGCATCAACCCTCAGCATGAGTGCCATGCCATACCCATGGAACAGCCAAGACTGGGAGACAAACATGGTTACATAAGCGTGTAGAACACTGCACACTCCCAGTGGCAGCTTCCAGAGAGGCATGATCAATTGCTTCCATGAAGTGCCAGTCCTTGATCACATTATTTTCCCGGGACACAGCAGGACAGCAGCCTTGGTCAGGGGAAAGGGAACACGGTCCAGGATTCAAGGGTTGCTAGTCTTGGGAGTCTTAACCTTCTCTAGGCCTCAGTTTCCTCATCTGAAAATTAAGAGTTGTTAGAAAGATTAAGAGAGGCTAGGCGCGGCAGCTCACACTTGTAATCCCAGCACTTTGGAAGGCTGAGGTGGGCAGATCACTTGAGGTCAGGAGTTTGAGACCAGCCTGGCCAACATGGTGAAACCCCGTCTCTAAAAAATCAAAAAATTAGCAGGGCATGCTGGCGGGTACCTGTAATCCCAGCTACTTGGGAGGCTGAGGTAGCAGAATAGTTTGAACCTGAGAGGCAAGTTGTAGTGAGCCGAGATTGCGCCACTGTACTCCAGCCTGGGTAACAAAGTGAGACTCTGTTTCAAAAAAAAAAAGAAGATTAAATGAGATACAGAATGTAAGCACTGTGCCTGGCACATAGTAAGCTATTAGCATTAGCATTCGCAGTTTTTTCACTGCCTCAGTTTCTTCTGTTGCAAAACAGAGAACACCACGGGGATGCTGAGTTTGTACTAATTAATATTCTACCCTCCTAATACAATTCTACCCTCCTTTGTCAAGGATTTTTCTTAAAAATTCTGAGTCTCCTTTTCTGACCTCTCATCAGATGCCAAATTCCCCTCTATCACACCCCATTGTTTGGAAAATGAGTAAGTGCTGATTAAATCCCATTTTGACGGCACTGTGAAAAAAAAAAATGATGCATTAGGAATCTACACATTTCCCTGCACTGTCATTCTGCAAGGGGGTGGGGAAGGACGTTGCTGATTCTTCTGCATCATCCACAAAAGTCCCTCCCTCCCCCTATCAAAACACGATCTCTCACCCAGTCGCACAAAATTCCCATCTGCTCCTGTACACACAATGAATGTACAACGCACACGTGCACACAAATGTCCTACAGTGGAAAGCTCAGCCTTCAAACTCCATCCCCAGAAGCACTCCTGGACACTCATCTATCCTGCACATGTACACAAATGTCTCCAACAATGTGCACGCAAAACATGTTCAGCAGAAATTGTATAATAGGAACTCTGGAGTCAAATGCCTGAGTTCAGATCTGACTTTGCAACTCACAGCTGTGTGACCTCAAGCTCCAAGTACCTCGGTTTCCTAAAGCATAAAATGGAGATAAAAACAATGTTTAGGATGGAAGTGACAATTAAATGAGTCTAATACACGTACAGCGTTAAGATCAGCACTTGGAAAGCACCCAATAAGAATTATTATTTTCCTCCTCGTGACATATGTACACTGCTTCCACAACTTTATACGAAACTCCTGACGCCGCGTAGGAAACTCGTCTCCACAGGGTAAGACACCCAAACGGCCGCAGCGCCGCCCGCACCCGGAGGGTCTGCGCGCTGTACAGCCGCCCCACGCCGTTCTCAGGCGCGCTGCCCCGCGCAGTGCGCACGCGCGCCCCCCACCAGCCCCAGCGCCAAGCAGGGAGTCCCCTCGCTGCCCTGCCTGGCAGCTGGCGGAGAGGCCCCGGGACCTCGCGCGCGGGGCCCGAGTGCACAAACCATCTTCCCAGCTCGCGCCCCGCCACCACCGATGCTCTGGACGATTTGGGCCCGGCCTGCCTTCTTCCCCTCCATCCCCGCTCCGGCCCGACCAGCTTACCCGAGGACCGGGAACTTTGGGACACAGCGCCCCGCTTGCTGCGTCCAGCCCCGAATCCAGGGACTGGGCAGCGGCCAGGGACAGGCTCCGGCCCCCCGTAGCACTCCTCCGGCTCCTGGGCGGGGGCAGGGGGACCCGGCCGAGGACTAGGAAGTGCCGGGGGCCTAGCCGGGCCGCCCCACCCCTGGGAAAGTCCCCGGAGACTGGCAGACCGCTCGCCCAATCGTGCCGCGCGCTCCGGGCGGGCCCACGGCCGCCAGGGGTGGGACCGAGCGAGGTAAACACAGGCTGCGCGCGGTTCCGGGGGCCCGCGGTGTCATCACGTCCCCTCGGCGGCCTCCCCCTCTAGGAGCGACCTCGCTGGCGCCACCGTCCCGGGCCCGCGCGGCCCCTTGCCGCACTCCCAGCCCCGGAAGCCCCTGGCAGAGGCCTGGGGCCACCTTGAAAGTCGGAGTTTCAGAGCGGAGGCGAGCCACAGAGACCACCCAGCCCCTTCCTTGTGCCGAGTGGCGAGAGCGGGGAGGGGACCTGCCAAAAGGCACGTAAGCATTTGGCAGTAAGCCAGAGCTGGAGCTCAGGGCCCGAGTTCCGTCCAGGGAGCTCCAGGACTCTTCTTAACGAAACTATAGAAATTCCGAGCTGAAAGGACCCGTAAAGACACTTACCACTAACATATTTTGCTCCAGACATCGTAAAGGATTCCCAGACATTGTAAACGCTTTGCTCCTGGCATTGTAAATGCTTTGCGTGCATTATTTTCTTTGCACAATCACCCTAGTGAGGTGGGTTTTACTGCCTTTTCTTAAAATAAATAATATTTGAGTCACAAAAAGGTTAGATGACCTTAGTAAAGGGCTGAACCAAGATTCAAACCCAGGTGGGCAAATCCAGAAGCCGCCTTCCACCCTACCTACCTATATGTGGGCTAGATAATCCCAACAGACTGGAATTTCCTAGACCGGTAAGGAACAGAAACTTGCTTTAAGGGTAGGAAAGCTTTTAAAAAGTTTATCCTTTTATTTTTAAAAAGAGAGAAAGGTAAATTTTAATTCCAAAAAGTAGAAGGCCTAACCTTGGAATAAAGAACGGCTCCTTAAACTAAATATAGCTTTATGAAAAACCTATTGCAAAAGACTCATTTCACTGGTACTGTTGAAAACTTAGTCATTGACAGGCCCTCATCCTCGAAAAGAATTAGGGGAAAGGATTTGGGGAACTGTTTAATACACACCCTCATTTTACAGAAGAGAGACTCATCAATCAACTGTGACTTCGCGATAATACACAGGCAGACGCTTGCCCAAATTAGATACCTAATCTGGGGATTCTCTAAGGTTTTGTAACGTCCTAGGGTTCCTTCAGTTACTTCAATGGTGTTATCAGATTTTCAAAACGATATTCATTCTAGTTTAATTATGAGAAGAATTACACTTATGGCTTGATTCAAAAGGGAGGAAGGGACGGAGGAAGCGATGCAAACACCAAAGCACCACTGAGTGTCACCACGGGGGGGATCCTACAGAGAAATTGGGAATCCTGGCCCTGGTATCATCTCCCAGGCATCATCTCCACCCATCAGGTCCCCACCTGCCAGTTTTCTTCCTGCTCTTTGCCTGTACTTCCCAATTCTCTTCCTGCAATGCTGTGTTCCTATTCCCAACCCACATCTTCTCCACTCCCACCCTCTATCCACTGAAAACTAAAATTCACCTAAAAATGACTGGTCTCTAATTACTTGAATTTTGTTTCCACACTATTTCAGCTGTTTTTGTAGCATGTCTGGCCTTAGCTGGGCAGTTTCATTTCTCGAAGTGCTCGCTAGGAATTCTCAAACTTGACGTAAAAATGGCATTCAGTCATCTTTTTGTCTGATTTCCTAGTTCTGGATCCTTTTTCTTAACAGTTACAATTTGTGAGAAAACTTGTTTATTTATAAGTCGTGACTACCCCCACCCCTTCCATTCTTTTAAGTCTTGGTTTGTCTTCAGGGTATTCCACCCTGATAGAGGTCCTGGAGCCCATTGATAACAAACCCCTATTTGACAGATAGGTAAATTCAGTCCTCTGTCTAGAAAAGGACTTGCTCTAGGCCACACACACTGAGTGACACAACCGGGATTGGAATCCAGGGCCTTGGCTCCCAGTCCTGTGTGCTTGGTCCGCTGTACCAGGTTGCCTTCACAATGACATGATTTTTCTCACTGTCTTGGCAGAAACTCACCACTGTCATAAACACAGGCTATGAATCGAACTAATGGGATTGCAATCCCTGCTCAGCCACTTACTACCTGGGTGGCCCCTCTAAGCCTGAGGCTTCTGTCTGGAAAATGGGGGATAATATACCTATTCCTCATGTGATCATGAGGATAAATTGGATAATGCAAATAAAGCCCAAGGCTCAGCACACAGTAGGCATTCAAGAAATGATAGTGGTGTCTAGCTGTGGGCTGCATGCATTGGGTAGAACTTTGCTGTTAAACTCTGCAGTGAAACCTCACCAGGCTCCATCCCACCATACACATCCTCTCTGAGACCCTAGCCTCTGGGGGTGTGGCAGGAATGGGAGACAGGCCCCCTAGCCTGGCACTGCCTGCTACCTTGTGGTCTGGAAGGGGATTTCCAAGTCAAGAAGCTGGGCCTGACGCTGGGAGCTGAGTGACTCAGGCAGGTGCAACCTCTTGTTCTTCCAGAGTAATGACAAGCACTCGCACAAAGCCACACCCAGAAGGAAGATCAAACTGCCTTTGTTTTGTTTTGTTTTATTTGGTTTTGTTTTAAAGCACACAACTTCTCAATCTCCTTTCTGCTACTCCCCCCTCCACCACCTTTACTGAGGTAGCTACAGAGTCAGACCCAGATACACATTAGAAGGAAATAAAAAACATACAAAAAATCCATCTATAACCAACTTAACTCTAGACCAAGTGCCAGAAGAGGGGTGGAGGCTGCATAATGAAAGCATTAAAAGGTAACATATGGAGTATTTGCTGTGTGCTAGCTCTGCGCTTTTATTCATAATTTGTCTCCCAACCAGCTTATGAGGTTGGTACCATTATCATCCACATTTCACAGATGAAACTGAAGCTTTGAGGTATTAGATGACTTGCCCAAGGTCTTACAGTGCAGCAAGTAACCAGAGCTTGAAGATCCAGGCTCTTAAATGCTTAACACTCTTAAGCATCATGCTCCAAAGTCCTGCCAGCTAGCAAGACATAGAACTCAGAATGCCAGGCTTGAAGGGTCTTTAGAAATGGTCAACCCAGGCGGGGCATGCGGTGGCTCATGCCTGTAATCCCAACACTTTGGGAGGCTGAGCCAGGCGGATCTCCTGAGATCTGGAGTTCAAGACTAGCCTGGCCAACATGGTGAAACCCCGTCTCTACTAAAAATACAAAAATTAGCCAGGCGTGGTGGCGGGCACCTGTAATCCCAACTACTCGAGAGGCTGAGGCAGGAGAATCCCTTGAACCTGGGAGGCGGAGTTTGCAATGAGCCAAGATCACACCATTGCACTCCAGCTTGGGGACAAGAACAAGACTTCGTCTCAAAAAAAAAAAAAAAAAAAAAAAAAAGAAAGAAATGATCAACTCAGTCTTTTCATTGTAGGGCTGGAACCACACCAAGGGCCAGAGAAGGGCAGGGATTTGAGGGAGGTCTTATGTTGAGTTTATGATTCATCACAGGACAGAACCCAAGTATCCTGCTCCCAGTGCAGTGCTGTTTCCGCATACCCCACTGATTGGAAATGGAGCATCTAAATCAAACAAGCACATGCCTCATTCCATTAGGAGAATGAGTGAATCAGGGCCTTGGCTAGGGGAGAATGGAACTCAGGGGGAGCAGCTAATGAACTAGGAAAAGAGCAGCCCTTCCTTAGATCCATAGCCTGAGGCAATCTCAGGAGTGTAAAACCCTCCAGTGGATTCTAGGTACTTTTTGGTGCTGGGTGTAAGTGTATATTAGAGAGATATTTTGATGATAGTTAAATGAGATAATGCATGTCAAGCACATGATACTGACTAAAATTGTTCTAGGCAATTGTGGCAGTTTTTGATAAAAAGTAAATAAATGAGCAGAGTCCATGGTCCCAGCTTCTCTCCTCTGCCTAAGAAGACATTTTTAGTTCTCTCTATCCACCTCCCAAATACCTGCATGAGGAGGTAGTTGTATCTTCAGAAGTTTTCACATTCATTCAGCACCTTCAGGTGAATGAAACCATTTCATATCCACAACTTGCCCATCTCCTAAGAGACTGTCATGCAGAGGATAAGGTGTGGGCTCTGGCCTCTGGGCTTAAATCACAGCCCTGCCACTTATAACTCTGTGCCTTGGTTTCTTTATCAATGACATGAAGGTTATAACTGTGCCCAATTCACAGGATGGTGACAATCAAATGCCACAGGACTTGGCCTCAGTGAAAGGTGGCGATGATCATTATGATCATCCATCCTGTGAGGCAGCAGGGATTGCTTCTCTCCTTTCCCCAGGAGGACCCCAAGGCCTGGAGCTGGGGAGCAGCTTGCCCTGGACATCACACTGTCCTCTGAGGAGCTGGGCCTAGAAGGCATTGCTCTGACTACTCTCCAGGCTCTTTCCCCTCTTCCCCCTTCTCCATCCCAACTATGTTCCCTGTGTCCCTGGGCCTGCCTGTTACACTTCAGTTTCTAGGGCACCACTGGAGGAGAGGAAAGGCAAAGTGACACTGGGGGAAATTCCCAGCCTCGTCACATAGTCACATACGCGGCCTAGCCAAGCCCCTCCCACAGTTCCTAGGAACCCTGGGTCCCCCGACTCCAGCTTCTCTCCCCCTGGCCTCTCCGTCTCCAGGTCAGGGTGTCAAGCTGGATCTGGGCTTGCATCCAGGGTTGCCCCTCGTCATCCTCCTGGAAGTGGGAACAGGTCAGCCAGGCTCAGCCCGGCCCAGCCTCTCAGGAAGTTAGACCCACAAAACCGGAGCATTTCCTAATCCTGGGAAGCCCTAACAGGGCCCTGAGAGCAACCCTCTTTCAGTCCCACCCACCTTCCTCCCTGTCCTCTCCCACAGCCTCTTCTTCTATGGCCCCTCCCCGCTCTCCCTCCATTCCTCTGTAGCCTAGAAGCCACCATCAGACTTGGCCTCTGTTCCTTGCCTCTTCTAGCCAGGGACTTCCCTGGACTGTGAAAACATGCCTGGGGAGGAGATGAAGAGGGCCATTTGGATGAGCTGGCCTTTTCTTCATCATTCCTGGTTCCAGAGTTTCCTCATTCTTACGGTAATTTTTATGGACCACTCAGGATACAGGAGTGGACCAATCAGACCCGCTTCCTGCTCTCTCAGAGCTAACAGACTCTCAGGAGCCATATGGGGCTATCTAAATAAGTAGAATTAAACTAAAATTAAATAGAATTTTAGTCCAGATTTTCTAAGTAATCAAAGAGGAAGCTGCATCAGCTGTATCTGCCTGCCCTTGGCCCACTCCCTGTGCCCTGGGCTCTCTGTTAAAGGTTCCACCACAAAAGAGTCCAGCGGCCCTAGAAGCAGAGCAGGCAGGAGAGAAGCAAGAGATCCTTTTGCTCCAGTGTTAAGGAGGGCCTCAGCCTCCATTGTGTTCCCCTCGGAGGCAGCATCGATTCTTGGTCTCTTCCTATCTAGCTGCAGACTTCTAACGTGCCCAATACACACCTGTACACTCCCCATCAAAAATTCACACACACACAGACACACACAGACTGTATACACAGATACACAAACAAATACAGTCACCAACTTACACCCACACAGACACATACACACCTCAGGGATCTGACACAACACAGGCATTCTCACACACACAAACACCCACATCCATGTTCACACTCGCACACCTCCCTTTTCTTGAGGGAAGAAGACAAAAATAGGCTTTTCTTTTTCCTTTGGAAAAGCTAGTAACAACTAGAGAGAAAGAGCCTGGCCAAGAAGGCAAGGCCAGAAGAAGAGGGGCAGGAAGAAGAAACGAGATAGAGGAGAGAAGACAGCGGAGAAGGAGGCTGGGTGAGGAGCAGAGGCTGGGAACCCAAGACTTGGGTGGGAAGAGCAAGCTGGGCTGGGAGCAGCAGACCCTGACTGGCAGGACATGGGAGGCCAGGTGGCTCTTGGCATGGAGCTGGGGGTGTCTGCTGACCCCAGCACCCTTGTGCGGTGGGTCCTTTCCCCTGTCCTGGCCACCCACCCCCATCTGGTCACTCACCTGGGGAAGGGCAGGAGAATACCAGGGTGTGTGCACCGGGGGCGGCTGTCCCTGCGAAGGCTCCTAGGCTCACTGTGCTTCTGCAGGAAGGAGGGCTGGGCTGAGCTGACTTTTAGGCAGGAGGGGAATTCCCCGAGATGGAGGAGCCGCCACCAGGCAGCCCCGCAAGGCCCAGCTGAGGCCCCATCCTGCCCCCTGGCAGAGCAGAGGGCCCTTATTTGTCAGCCTCCACCTGTCACTTCCCAGACTGGCTGTCCCGTGCTGTGAATTCCAGGGAGTTGGCAGGGGAGGGGGGGAGAATTATGGGGGGAAGAGCTGGAAGCCTGATGCTTCCTCAGCTGGGCTGGGAAGAGGCACCCGAGGGTGGGCTGGGGCAACCTGGCCTGGCCTCCCTGGGTTCTCCTGAAGACCTCCATTTCCTCCTTCGCCTAAGGTGGGGGATTCCAGTGTTCAGGGCCCTGAGGAAGCTGCCAGATGCCCAGCCCACATCCTCCCACCCCGTTCCTATCCCACCTGTTTCCACTTACTCTCTGAGGCTTCTCCATCCATAGTGAAGGAGGGGCCCACTCCTTTCTTGGTGCATGCCGAGTCACATTTGGATGTCAGGTAAGGCCTCAGAAACTGCAGACCAAGGAATTCTGCACTGACCAGCTGGAGATCCTGAACAGGTTACCTCGTCATCCTAAGCCCCAGTAATTCCTTGCTTAATGAGTCCTGCTTTGCCTGACTCCTGCCATTTAATGGTAATTAAAATGATGGGCCGGCACAGTGGCTCATGCCTATTAATCTCAGCACTATGTGAGGCCCGAGGCAGACTTGAGCCCAGGAGTTTGAGACCAGCCTGTGCAACATGGCAAAAACACTGTCTCTACAAAAAATACAAAAATTAGCTGGGCGTGGTGGCGCTTGCCTGTAGTCCCAGCTACTTGGGAGGCTGAGGTGGGAGAATCGCTTGAGCCCAGGAGATTGAGGCTGCAGTGAACCATGATGGCGCCACTACACTCCAGCCTGGGCAACAGCGTGAAACCCTGTCTCAAAAATAATAATAGCTTTAGAAATAAAAATCATGATTTGTAGACATCCTTTGTAAACTACTGACTGCTTTACAAACATAATGTCTTTGTTCCTTATCCCCTGAAAAGATGCCTGGGGAGGGGATGAAGAGGGCTGTTTGGATGAGCTGTGGCCTTTCTTCATCATCCTGGTTCCAGAGTTTCCTCATTCTTATGGTAACATTTATGGACCACTGAGGATACAAGAGTGGACTAATGAGACCCGCTTCCTGCCTTCTCAGAGCTCACAGACTCTCAGGAGCCATGTGGGGCTATTTAAATATAAATCAAGTAGAATTAAACTAAAATTAAATAGAATTAACAGTTCAATTCCTCAGCAGCACAAGCTGCATTTCAAGTGCTCAACCACCACATGTACCTACTACATTAGATTACATGCATATATGACATTTCCATTATTACAGAAAGTTCTATTGGATAGCACTGCTCTGGGGGCCATAGGTAAATGAACAGGCGATTACAATAAAGTATAGGAAAGACGTGTTTTGGCAGGAGAAATGCAGGGGTCTTTGGGAGCCTGGACAAAAGAGCGTCTGGTCAGGATATAGGGATCTGGGAAGTCTTCCTGGAGGAACTGACATCTAAACTGAGACCTGAAAGTAGCCAAGAAAGAATATAAGGAAGAGTGTTCTCCACAAAGGGAATAGAATATACAAAGAGAAGAGAGAACATGTTCCGAGAACAGAAAGAGAAGAGAGAGAATATTCCATGAACTGTTCACTCTGAGTAGACCAAGGGGTTTGAGGCAGATTGGGGGAAGTGACAGAGGTAGACGTGGAGAAATAAACAGGTCCAGGTCGCAAGGGGCCACATGCAGCCTCTGCGGGAGGAGAGGGACGATAAGAGGTGGGGATGGAGAAGGGTCCATTGAATCCCATCCAACTGCATCTGTGCCCTTCAGATCAGGATTGTACGGGGATGCTAAATCTAGCCCAATTGCCTCACTTTACAGATAAGGAAGTGGAGGCCAGACAGGGGAAATACATTTCCATGTGAGTAAACAGACGGACTTCCTGACTCCTAGTCCAGTGCTCTTTCCCATACCACACTCAGCCCCTCAGTGGCACCGCTACTTTTCAAGCTCGATTGCCACACGTGGCAAGCAGCTACCATACCAGACTGCACAGATATTTCCATCATCACAGAAAGTGCAGTTGGATGAATGACACCGACCCTTGAGCTAGACCAGGGGCAAAAAGATGATATGTTTGCCTGTACATAGACCCTTTTCTCTGCAGGGGGTGAAAATGTGTGTAGCTCAGCCCTAATGCTCCTGGATTGCAATTTTCCCCCCATATACAATATTTTCACTTTGGAGTCCACTGTAATCACATATTCTCTGTAAATTCGCAGAGCCTGGCTTAGACCAGTTCCTGCCCATGGAATCTTAGATGGCAAAGGGACCTTGAAGGACTAAGGAGTTTCAAGGAGCTGGAGTGAATATGAGCTGGGATTTCCAGTTAGAATACTTGACTGGCACATCCTGTGAGGAGAATGGCTCTGAGCTCTCCCTGCTGAAATGCTGACAGCAATCAGTTTCTCTCTCCTCTTCCCCCTTCCAGCCATGGATTCCCTGAAGTTGCCTTCTCTGTTCAGGCCAGGGGATAGACACCAAGGAAGAAGAGGCCCTCAGACTGGGAATCAGTAGAGCTGACTTTGAGTCCGGGCTCTGCCATATGGCCCTAGGCAAGTCTTTGGTCCTCAACTCCTCCTTCTATAATGTAAAAAATCAGGCTAGATGACCACTAAGGGACCTTCCATTCTGACACTTTAAGGAAGTCCAAAAGTTCAGAGGAAGGAGAAATCAGGAGGAATAAAGGTAGATTGCCAATAGGTAGTTAGGAAATAAAAACACTAATAGTTAATACTTAAGCTTATCATGTGCCAGGCACAGTACTCAGTGCTCTTAAGTGAATTATTTCATGCAGCTCTCTTAAGAACTGTATAAGACTGGTACTACTATTCTGCAAAAGAAGAAATGAGGCTTCTGGTGAGTTAAGTCAACTGCTAATAAATGGCACAAGTAGAATTCAAACCCAAGTAATGTCTCCAGCGCGAATGTGGAGGAGATGAGACCTATACTGGATCTTAAAAGAGGGCAAGATTTGGATATACGCAAGGAAACTCTCACAGAACCACTCTTTTGATACTTTTTATCCAGCCCTACCTCACCCATTTTGACATCTTTGGTCTTGCTGCTGATGTTGTAGGGACAGGATTGGGCCAGTCTCTCAAAAGCTATTTGATACTTATTTAGGGAATGAATGAATTTGACTCTTTGAGTTTCCTGGTTCACCAATTCTGTTGAAAGTTCCCCAAGGATAGAAACTCTTCATGCCATTAGCCCAGGATTTGGCAGATTTCTGGACCCCATCATAGAGCTAAGAAATCAGACTCTCTAACGAGGGGATCCCGAAAGGCAGCAGTTTAATTAAACTCCCTGATACTCCCCATAGAGTTTGAGAAGCCAAAACTCTCTGAGCTGGATCTTCCAACTCCAAAGCGAGAATTATCTGCTCATATATAGGCAGCCAGGTCGAACTTACTGTCAGGAACCTGAGGATGCGTTCACTTCTCTGAGTCACCCAAGCATGAAATCTATGATTTTTTCAAAGTCCCACTCAAGCCAATGAAGTTACCGTCTTATCTGAACTTTGAGGACAGGCAGCTAGAAGAGGTCAGAGAATCACAGTTTTTCAGATGTCTGCTGGCTCAATAGCCTACCCAGAGCCAGCACATCCTCCCCTACCATTGGCAAGTGGTCAGTCAAGTTTTGCCACCATACTTCAATGACGGAGAGCTCACTACCTTACAGGTAGTCCATTGCATTGTCAGTCGGCTCTTATTTAAAGCTCAGGTCTGCCTTTTTCTCCTTTGGATGAGTGCCTATCAATGGCTGACAAATTTTTCCAAGGCCGTTCATGATCTAGCCTCTACTTACCATCCCTTTCCACTCTAACCACCTCTAAGGGTTCCTCAAATGTGCAATGGTGCAATCTTGGTTCACTGCAACCTCCGCCTCCCAGGTTCAAGTGATCCTCCTACCTCAGCCTTCTGAGTAGCTGGGATTACAGGCACGCACCACCACGCCTGGCTAATGTTTTGTATCTTTAATAGAGACGGGGTTTCACCATGTTGGCTGGGCTCGTCTCGAACTCCTGACCTCATGATCCATCTGCCTCGGCCTCACAAAGTGCTGGGGTTACAGGCGTGAGCCACCATGCGTGGTCTTCCTTTCTGCTTCTTTTGGCTTCCTTGCATGTGCCTTGGCCGCTGGCTGTAGCACCTCCCCCCACTGTGCCCTTCACCTGGCCAATGCCTGCTTATTTTCTCTGTCTCGACTTAAGTGTGCCCCTTCTAGGAAGTTTCCCTGACCTTCCCCATTCCTGCACTCCCCTCCAGACCACAGCAGGTCCTTCGTTCTGCATTTTCAAGCCCTCCCTTTCTCTCTCTCTGCAACTAGTTGTAATAAAATGATTATTGGTGCAGTTAATTTAGCATCTGATGAGAGAAATGGTTTTCAACCAGGGATGATTTTGGCCCCCACAGGACAACTGGCAATATCTGGAGACATTTTTCATTGTCACAACTGAGGAGGGAGTATACTACTGGCATTTAGTGGACAGAAGTCAGGGATGCTGCCAAGCAGCTTACCATGCACAGGACAGATCCCCATAACAAAAAATGATCCAACCTAACACATCACTGGTGTTCTCAACATGTCCATAGAGAAAACTTGTGCTGGAGTACAAGCCCAATGTAGTCAGGGACTATTTCTTCTTTGATTGTCACAATTTCACCAGTGCCTAGCAAACAGCAGACAATCCATGAATGCTTGTGGAGGGAAGGAGAGAAGAAGGAAGTGGGTCATAGAATGAACTGCTAGAATCCCATCGAGTGAGGCTGATGCGTACAATGTCCCTGAGGTTGGGGAGAGTAGAGGACTGGGGAGACACATGTAAAGTGAGCTGAGACTGGGCTGATAGACCTCGGGAGCCTTGAACACTGGGTTACAGAATGTTGCCTCTGGCCGAGCGTGGTGGCTCATGCCTGTAATCCCAGCACTTTGGGAGGCTGAGGTGGGCGAATCACAAGGTCAGGAGATCGAGACCTTCCTGGCTAACATGGTGAAACCCCGTTTCTACTAAAAATACAAAAAATTAGCTGGACGTGGTGGTGGGCGCCTGTAGTCCCAGCTACTTGGGAGGCTGAGGGAGGAGAATAGCGTGAACCCAGGAGGCAGAGCTTACAGTGAGCCAAGATCATGCCACTGCACTCCAGCCGGAGCAACAGAGCAAGACTCTATCTTGAAAAAAAAAAAAAATTGTCACCTCCATTCAGTAAGCAATGGGGAGGCCATAGGAGTCTTTCTTTCCACTAATATTAACAAAATATTTTTGTGGCCAAAAATGATCTGATCAAACTGGCACCTCAGGAAGAGATCTGGGGACAGTGAGAAGTATGTCTTGCGAACGGGGATTTGAATTGTTAGTGACAGAGGCAGGTCTTAAATCCACAAATATCCCTCCTTATTTTACTGGTGCACATGGGGTAACCCTGATTGCAAACAGCTGTCTGGAGAGCCGGCAGCACCCTTTTTCAGACTATGAGTAAATGGACAGGTCTCAAACTTTGAGGCCACAGGCATCTGCTTGGTGCCAGGCCAGCCGCTGTTACTGACTCACCTTGTGGCCTCATCAGTACTTCCTCTCTCCATCCCTCACCTTCCTCATCTGTAAAAGGGAGTACATTCTCTTCGCCATCTATAACACTGAGCACAGCTGTGTGCACACAAGGGCATCCATTAGGATAATTTCATAGAGAACAGTATAGGCCAGGGGTTTGTTAACTTTAGTGTCCTTTTACGAGGGGTTCTCAGTCCTGACTGCACATTTAAATCACCTGGGGAGCTTTCTAAACACACAGCCCCTCCAGGCCGCACCCCAGATTAATTAAATCAGAATCTTCCGGGGGTGTGGCCTGGGCATTTATTGATAAAGCTCCTCAGGTGATTTTAAGGTGTCAAGTTGTGACCACTGACCTAGAAGTTGCCTTTTTTTTTTTTTTTTTTTTGAGGCAAAGCTGCCCTTTTAACAGCTGGTTCTGATGCAGGTGATCCCAAGACCTTACTGTCCTTGAGTCACTGTGGTCTCCCAACTTGTTCTCTCTTTTTGTATCAGGAAGGTGACTTCTCAATACCAGGATAGGGACAACACATTTCAGAATGTAGAGAGAATCCCTCTTTTGGGGAGTCACAGAACATATGATGAGTGTGAAAGGAAAAGTTAAAACGCAAGCTAAGCCACTAAGTGGAGAGGAGGTTTGTGTAATTCTATCAGCATTTGAAAAATGGGATTCAGGGAGGCATTTTGCACAATTGTGCTTCCCAAGGAAATTGATACAGGGTGGTATGTTGCAAGATTCTTGTCAGAGGAAGAGGATCCAAGTACAAATGTTGCAACACTGTGCAGCCAAAGGAAGTGGAAGCAAAGGAAGTGGCTTCTTAGTCTATCAGATCAGGAACAAAGCTTAGAGATTATCTCGACCAATCTTCTCACTGGATAGAAGGGGAAACTAAGGTTCAGAGAAGGGAAGGCTCATGCCCAGGGGCAGCCAGGGAGTTACTGATGAGTTCAAATTGCAATCCAGGCTTCCTATCTACCACCTACCTGCTGCCCTTTCCTCTTCTCCCTGAGTATCTATCCCCTCACTGTTTTACTCTGGGTCCCTAGCCCAGCCTCCACATCCCCACCCTCTGGACAGCACCCAAGGTCAAAGGATGAGCCTAAATCTGTGTGCCGGGATCTAACCCTGCCAGATGTCAGGGGCGAAAGCCAGCGGTGACAGTGGCAAGCCGGAGAGGAAGGAGCAGTGTCTGATGATGTGGCCTGACCTCAGAAAGGAAGCCTAGTTGGTCACCAGGGGGAATTTCCCCGGGTGAGGTCTCATGTCTATGCAAATATGGCACTGCAATTAACCTGGACCCTGGGATGGCAGAGAGAAAAGAGGAGAGAGGACAGTGGGAAAGACAGAAGGGCAGGTAATAGGACCTGAACATCCCCAGGGTACCAGGCACTGTGCAAGGCTCCTCATGAAATTAATCTCATTTTGCCTCTAAAGTATCCTCCAATGCAGGAAAATTGAGTCTGAGGCCCAGTGAGAGGGTGTGTTGCCCAAGCAAAATCAGCACATTCCTACCCCAGTGGGAGACCAGGCCTCAGGGAGAAGTGATGATGGTGATGATAGATTTGGTGCTGCTGCTGCTGACAAAGGTGACGGTAATGAGGCTTGAGTCCGGGAGTCTAGCAAGTTTCATTTTAGGTTTCCATCTCACTCACCAGGGGAGTTTTATCCTGGGAACAGCCAAAGGCAGCAGGAAGGTAGTGACCCTGACTCACCTTGGGCAAATCCCAGCACTCTGGTTTTTCATAGCCTTATGGGGGCAAGGGATGTGGTAGCTGTCACAGTTAACCCCTTCAGCACCAGTTTCTAGAATGCTCCTGGAAAAGTGAACGGAATGGGATCCATGCTTTTGAAGGAGAATCAATCTTTCTCTGCTACCTCTTTAAATTTCACTCACTCTGTGCCTCACCATATCCACAAAGCCTTCCCTGGGGACTTCGCTCCTTTCCCAAGGCTTGATCTCCATTTACTGCCTGGTTCTCCAGGGAGCTAATCTTGTCTCCCAGAACAGGATGCCAAGTAGGATCAGAGTTCAAGTCAGGGCTGTTGGGCTCAAAGTCTGCCCTCCACACAGCCTGGTTGATTGTTCTCCTCCAATGGGTCTACACAACAACAGGCAGACTCCTGATTTCTGGAGGTGTGTGGGGCACACTAAGTCTGTGCACTAAGAAAAGTGTGAGTGTGCACATGCCTCAGTGTGTGTGAGGAACAAGTTAGGATATATACGCGAGGTGTTTCCCATGCGGACAGCAATACACACACACACACACACACACACACACAATGTCTGTATTTTTGGATGTTATCAGCAAATTTAAAAAGTTATTTTCTCTATATGGTCAACAATGTGTGTCTCTGTATGTGTTACCAGCAGAATACCTTACATTCCTTTGTATTACCGGCAATGTGTTTCTCATTCTACTATGTGCTCTGCGGGTATGGCTGGCAGTGACTGTAATTCTGTGTGTGACAAGCAGTATTTATGGGCCTTGAGTGGATAGCAGGCACATGGGAAAGTGGGGGAAAGAAATGTCAGTTCCCCACCCTCCCTGCTTTCCTTTCAGACCCTGCCAGGTCAAGGTCCATGGCCTTCAAGAGGGCCAGGCAGGGGTTCTGCATGCAGCTGGCAGCGCAATAGCCAGATGGTGGTAGTGGGGAGGAAGGGGTGGGGCCATCCCACAGAGGGAAATGCATGTTCTGGAAACTTTAACAGCTGGGCCTGTGTGTGTGGTGGGGGGACATTCCCAGATGGCTCTCGTTTAGGGTTTTGTCAGTCCTTACCTAGATGAGAGGAGGGCAGTGGGACAGCCTACATCAGGGACCTCTGTTCTCATGTCCTTCTCTGGGTTCTTAGGGAATGGAACCTGGCTTCACATCTGCTTCCTCCCCGCTCACTCCCCATAGCACTTTAGGGCCCTTTTCCCTGTTTTCTCGCTCCCCAGTGTCCCTCTCTTTTCTCCATCTCTGCTTCCTCTGTGCTGGCTTGTGTCCTCATCCTTCTCACACCTAGGGACCCCAGCTGCTGGGCTGGTCCTGTCTCCTCCACACTGGTCCCTGGGGACGTCTTTTCTATTGGACATCTCTGATCATATACTCTTCCTCCCTAGCATATTCAGGGGCTAGCCAGTGCCTGGAGGATAAAGTCCACACTCCAGCCTGGACTCAGTGACCTTCCCAGAGGGCGTCCTCGCACAGCCAGTGATGGGCTCCCACACTCCCATGCACCTCTCCTTTCCCAGCTCTGCACCTTTGCTTCAGCCATTGCCTCTGCCTGGACCCCACCTCCCTCCTTCAGTAGTTTCTAATGTGAGAGCTTCTCTAACCATCTGTTGAGGGGCTCTCAAATGTCCCCTTCTCCAAGGAGCCTTTGTTAGTCTTCCCTGTGGTTAACTCATTGCCTATGAACTCAGTGTCCCTTGCTTGGTTGAGATTTTTCTTTTTTTTTTTGTTTGTTTTAAGACAGTTTTGCTCTTGTCGCCCAGGCCGCAGTGCAGTGGTGTGAGCTTGGCTCACTGTAATCGCCGCTTCCGGGTTCAAGCGATTCTCCTGCCTCAGCATCTCAAGTAGCTGGGATTACAGGTGCCCGCCACCACATTTGGCTAAACTTTTTTGTGTGTTTTTAGTAAAGACGGGGTTTCACCTTGTTGGCCAGGCTGGTCTGGAACTCTTGACCTCAGGTGATCCACCCGCTTCAGCCTCCCAAAGTGCTGGGATTACAGGCGTAGCCACTGAGCCTGGTCTGGTTGAGATTTTTCTAATAATCTTTCCCCACTTAGCTCTCCATGTAGCAGGCGTAGTGTAGAGCATCAGCCTCCCCACTCTGACCCTGACTACTCTTCTCTAAAATAGAATCCTGCCTATTATTGATAATAAAGAGCTGATATACTTACTGAGTCCTTCGTATGTTCTAGACAGTGTGCTCAGAAATAAATGTGTATTGCCAGTACAGACAGGTCAAGTTACTTATTTACTTCTATTAATAGTGGTGGATGGGATTTGAACCCAGGCCTGCCTACCTCCACAGACTTAACCACTGAGCAGAGGGCTCAGTTATGTAACTACAATTTCCCACTTGCCTCATACCAACCCTAAAGTGGGGAAATCTGTAGGAAACTCAAGTTCTGGTGGGGAATGAGGAGGCATGTTAGAGCGCTGGTTTACCGT
Source organism: Mandrillus leucophaeus (assembly GCF_000951045.1). Classification (NCBI taxonomy): domain Eukaryota; kingdom Metazoa; phylum Chordata; class Mammalia; order Primates; family Cercopithecidae; genus Mandrillus; species Mandrillus leucophaeus. Next base: position 1,080,207 of record NW_012102943.1, on the reverse strand, counting down.
TTCTGGGTTCCAAATTTCAGGTTGAGCAACCCGACAACACTTCTCCCTCCCATGCTCAGCTCAGTCTGGCTTCCTCATCAATAGGTAAAGGAGGAAGTGTCAGCAGAGAGAGCAGAGCCTGGAATCAGCACAGCTGCATTCCAGCCTCAGATCTGGCCCTTACTAACACCATGGTCACAGTCCTGTCTCTGGCCTCAGTTACCAAACCTGTGAAATGAGAGGGTTGGTTGGGGCCATCTCTAAGACCATTTCCAGCAGGCCAATCCCCGATGCACTGCCTATGTCTTCAGGCAATTTGTTTCACTGCTTGGAGCCCAAGTTTCCTCATTGGTAAAATGAGGTGATCACCCTTTTACTACAGCAAAGGAAGTAATGGCCATGGGAGCAAAGTTTCTCAAGCGGGATTATTCTGGTGGTGACTTATTGCTTGCAGCTGTGCTGGGGCACCATGAATATAGGGTTTTTTTTTTTTTTTTTTTTTTGAGACATGGTGTCCCTTGGTAGTCCAGGCTGGAGTGCAGTGTCACGATCATGGCTCACTGCAACCTCGGCGTCCTGGGCTCAAGCGATCCTCCCACCTCAGCCTCTCGAGACTGCAGGCATGCACCTCTACTTCCAGCATTTTCTTTTTTTCCTATTCTTTTTTTGTAGAGACGGGGTTTTGCTACACACAGGCTGGTCTTGAACTGGGTTCAAGCGATCTGCCCACTTTGGCCTTCCAAAGTGCTGTGGTTACAGGCATGAGCCACTGCACCTGGCCTTAGGGAAATTTTAAACGGCCAGTGGTTCCACACCACCGCCACGGGCAGGAGGCTGAGCGGCAATTCCCAAATAACTGCTCACTGCTCAGGTTAAAAGGGCACCCCCCTCCCAATGGGCAACTTCCTTTGGATGTTTCCTAGTGGCCCCAAAGACCAAGATCGGCCTATCCCAGTCCAGAGCTTGGGAACAGTTTGCCCTAAAGGGAAAATGCAAGGCTCAAGGCAGGCTGGGGAGCAGTGAGGCGCTAGGGAGTATTGAAGCCCACCTCCACGGGTGACGACAAAAGGAGAAAACACAGGCTGCTTCTAAAAGCACCGGCTCTGGCCGGGATGGCAGTTCCAGTTCTGTCTGCTACTGTCTTGCTATGTACCCCAGGCCGGTTGCTTCCTCTCTGGAAGTGACAGTTGTTTCATCGGCAAGTTAGAGAGGGAGGTGAGAATTTCTGAGGGCCCCTTCCACCCTTAGAACATCACAGCCATCCTCCCTTTCTCCCACTTTGAGACAGCAATGGTTTGGGCTTCTGCTTTCTCTTTCCTTTTAGTTTTAAATTAGCCCCCATCACTTCTCCCGATTAAACTTTGGCCACAGAAGCACTCTCCAGTGTCATTTTGGAGAGAGCTGAGCAGGAGGGACACTCAGCGGAAGCTCCTTAAGCACCAGAACACATTGGTTCGTATCTTTTGCACCTAGCACGTGACAGGGAACATAGGAGCCACTCATTAAGTGTAAACTGCATGCATGCACGAATGGGGTGCTCTGGTTCGGAGCAGTGGCTTCTCTCCTCCTCTGCTACAACTCTCCGAGAAAAAAATGTGGTTTGTTCAGCAGGCACCTGGCTCTTAGTAGGACTGTTGCAAAAGGCTCCCAACTGGCACCCTGCCTTCCTACATTTGTCCTGAGAGCATAGCTAGACGCACACCTTCCCCACTCAAGAACTCCAAAGGCTTCCCCTAGGTTATCAGAGAAAATCCTGACATTTAAAGTCCTCCTTCATTGGAGACACACTGTCACTTCTCATCTTGTCTACCTCACCTCGCAAACTCTTAGGGTTTCCTTCCTGCTACCGACCGGTCCCAGAACACAACTACCTTAACTGAAAATTATGTGGAAAATGCATGTTGAGGTCTTAGGGCGGCATCTGATACACAGCGAGTGCCCGATTTTCGCTGTCCTCATTCCTGCTTTCTAGGCCTCCTCTTCTGTGCTCCCCTCAGCCCCATGGGCTCTCCTCACTTCTATTCCCTGATTCCACTCTTCTTTCCTTTCTGCCCCAAGCCCATTTCCCTCAGTATATATTTTAAGGCACTTTTCTTTCTGGGTTCAAATGTCTTTGTGATCTGCAGCTGACTGACTTCATGAAATCAAAGCCATAAAGCATCATGGCCTCCACCTTTCAGCCCCTACAACTGAGCCTGGTTCAGGGCAGGTAGTGACACTGACTCCGAGCCAGGCAGGCACCCTGCCAAGCACCTCCAAGTGGTACCTCCTTTTACTCCCACGAGGCTACAGCATAGGTGGAATTGGAATGAGGAACCCTGTTTTACAGAGAAGGAAACTGACGCTGCTGTGCTCACCGTCAGTTAGTTCCAAAGGTCTTAATCCAAAACTCTGAACCATTTTGTTAATTTATCTTTCAGTAACAGTTCAATGAAGTTAGACAAATATCCCAAAAAGCTCTTAGCTGGCCCTCAAGGCACTTGAGTTCATAGCCCAGAAGAAAGGAAGTGAAGACACGGTAAGGTAAGTTTTCTTTGTTTCAGACTCATTATGTCAGAGATTAAGAAAGAGCTCTTCAAAATCGTTGGATCCAACCCCCAACTATAAAGATGGAGTAACTGCGGCCCAGTGAGGGCAATGGCTGGTCTGAGGTCACAAGTGAGGGAGGGACAAGACCAGATTCTCTCACCTGCCTGTTGCTGTCTTCACAGCTATGAAAACAAACACACGTTGGCCGGGGGCGGTGGCTCAAGCCTGTAATCCCAGCACTTTGGGAGGCCGAGA
>NW_012102943.1:1062503-1076924 GCF_000951045.1 Mandrillus leucophaeus | reverse complement strand
AAAAAAAAAAAAAAGAAAGAAAAGAAACACACACTAACCTTCAATAAACTAGTCTGGTCAGCCAGGGTAGGGAATTGCGCCCTTTGGACAGCAGCCAGCCCCATGCCATGGTCATTGGACAATCTGAGACCGAAGCCACAGACCAGAAGTAGGGTTGGGGGCAGGAAGGCAGAGGAACTGCAGTTGCGCCTACTTGCTTATCAGCGACCTGCATGAAGGAAACTTTCCATGCATCTCTCCAGATCAAGATCGCATCGGGTGCCCTTGCACAGTTCAAAACAGGAAGTTTGGGCTTGGTTGAAATGGATGAAGAGCATACAGAAATGTCCAGGCAGCGAGAGGGGATGAGGCGGAACCTGAGGCCCAGAGCACAGCTGGGCCAGCCTTCCCAGGCTTGCTGCAAACTCAGATTCTCCTGTGCGCTTCCCGGGAAACACCTTGCAAGAACTGAAAGACATGACTCGCTCCTGGACAGACTTTACAACCTCAAGCTCTAATGAGGAAAATCCTGTCTCCTGGACAGACTTTACAACCTCAAGCCCTAATGAGGCTCTAGGCAGAAGACAGAGGCCCTCACTGGAAATGTGTTTATGTGTTTGTGCATCTCTTTTTATTTCTTCCTTAGAAATAAAAAGTGTCAAGGGAATGAATTGGAGGCATACTTTAGGATGTTAATGTTAGAAAGGAAGCCAAGATTTTTTTGTCCAACTCTCTCATTGTAGATAAGAAAATAGAGACTCAGGGAGGGAAAGGGGCTGGCCTAAGGTCAGAAAGCAAGTGCATGGCAGATGCAGATTTCAACCCAGGCATCCCAATGCCTGGTCCAGTACTCTAGCGCGGCCTGGAAGGGGATGGGTGGTGAAATGGATGGGAAGATTTGTCAGTTTGCCCCAGCACATTTACTACCCTTTCCACCACCCCGCTTAGCACATTCAACTGGCCCCTGCCACCAACCGCATCAAAGTACGGACACAACTCATTTTACAGACAGAGGTTCAGGATGTTTTTGGATCTGACATAGCCCAAACCAGGGCAGAGGCTGTAGCAAGGGGAGGAAGCTGGGAAAGGCTGAGGAGTCAGAGGGGAGTGGAGGTGGACAGGATCTATGGCTACGGTTTTTCAGTCGCTCAGTCGTGCTGGGCCCTCGATGGCCCGTGGGAGTGGGAGCCTCTCCTAAGCTCCACTGAAGATAAGAGCCCAACCCCAACCCCTCCCCCCACCCCTGCCCCTTCCTTAGTCTCTGGAGCTGGAACAATCAGGCTTGGCCGTGGCGGCTGGTGCTGATGACCATTTCTTGGCAGAGGTGCCCACCAAAGCTGTGGCCCTAGTCCTCGCCACCACAGAGAGCCAGCAAGGCCTTCAGGAAGTCTCCGGAGGTGTCACCCTGGCAGAGGCAGAGAGCAGAGTGAATGAAAACAGTCCTTCCAGCCTCAGTGCCCCCTCCTCCCGGCTGCCCATCTGTCTGGACATCTCCCTCGGCTTCTCTCCATGGCCAGCATGACTGCCACATGTAGGCCAGAGGGATCTCCCTGACACATAAATGTGACCACATCCCTTTTGTTTATCCCCAGGAAGACGTGCAAGCTCTCGGCCTGGCTTCAAGGGCCTCTGGGATCTGACCTGTGCACAGCTCTGCGGCTTCACCTGTTCCTTTCCCCCAGGAGCATCTCAGTCCTCTCTCCACCTGCCACTCCCCTGTCCAGCACGCCCCTGTGCACCCCCAATACCGTCTGCCAGCGGGGCCCTCTCCTCTGAGAAGCACCCTGACCACTCTCTTGCCTTGGGAGGCAGAGTGAACTCCTGCCTCCCGTGGTTCCTCTGGCACTCTGCTGATACCCTCCACCTTGGCATATCGTGTTAGGTGATTCCTGATTTGAACAAACACTATTGAGCACTAACTGCCAGGCCATTGCTGGGAATGGGTGCGAACACCGTCACGCTCACCACACATCACAATGGTCTGCCATACGTTCAGACCGGGGAGGCCAAACTTCCTGACCCATATGGTATGGATCTCCTTTCTGAGGAACTCCCATCGTTGCTATGAGACACGGTTTTTGGGATTTTGTTTGTTCTGGTATTTTTTGAGTTTTGGGGATTTTGTTTGTTCTGGTATTTTTTGATGTATGATTTTAAAACATAATATAGTATCAAAATGTGCTAACAATTTGCTGACCTTCCTACTAAGTCTAAGAGACTGCCTGTGAGATGCCCATAGTCTTGTTAGCCAAGTAGAACCAAGCATCAAACTTTAAGATCTTGGCTGATCTCAAAGAACAAAAATATAAGCTCCATATGTCAAAAAAGTCAGACACAGCCAGGTGCGGTGGCTCACACCTGTAATCCCAGCACTTCGGGAGGCCGAGGCAGGTGGATCACTTGAGGTCAGGAGCTAGCAACCAGCCTGGCCAACACAGTGAAACCGTCTCTACTAAAAATACAAAAATTAGCTGGGCTTAGTGACATATGCCTGCAGTCCCAGCTACTCAGGAGGCTGAGGCAGGAGAATCACTTGAACCCAGGAGGCGGAGGTTGCAGTGAGATGAGATGGCACCGCTGCACTCCAGCCTGGGCGACAGAGCAAGACTCCATCTCAAAACAAATAAACAAAACAAAACAAACAAACAAAAGTCAGACACAAAAGGTCACATATTAGGTGATTCCATTTATATGAAATATTCAGAAAAGGCAAATCTACAGAGACACAAAGTAGCTTGGTGTTTGCCTATGGCTGGGGATGGAACTAGATAAACAGGTATGAGAGAGCTTAGTGGGATGATAGAAGTGTTTGGAAACTGGCTGCATTATGGGGATGGTTGTATAACTCAGTAAATGTACTAAAAACTGTTGAATTGTACCCTTAAAATAGGTGAATTTTATGATTTGTAAGTTTTTTGTTTGTCTGTTTTTGAGACGGAGTCTTGCTCTGTTGCCCAGGCCGGAGTGCAGTGGCATGATCTCAGCTCATTGCAACCTCCACCTCCTGGGTTCAAGCGATTCTCCTGCCTCAGCCTCCCGAGTAGCTGGGATTACAGGCATTAGCCAACACACCCGGTTAATTTTTGTATCTTTAGTAGAGACGGGGTTTCACTATGTTGGCCAGGCTGGTCTTGAACTTTTGACCTCAAGTGATCCACCCGCCTTGGCCTCCCAACGTGCTGTGATTACAGGTGTGAGCCACCGCACCTACCCATGATATGTAAGTTACACTTCCATAACATTGTTTTAAAAAAAGCAAAAAATGGGCTCTTGTTTTATTTGGAAATCTTTAATTATAAACCTTTGATTCTTCTGGAATTGATTTTGGTATAAACAATGCAATACAGACCCCCTTCATTTCGATATCCTGGCTGTTCTAAGCAGTAACTCACTGGGAGAAAGTCCATGGGAATGAAGACTCCTAATCTTACATTAGGGATCTGACAGTCACCCCCTTCCCGCTAACCTCTAGCCCCTCCGCTTACCTCAATGGCTTGGTGGAGAGACTTGTCGTATTTCTCAATGAATTCCCGCCGGATGTTGAGCAGGTCAATCTCACTGCGGGAGACCATGATCCTGGTGAGAGTCTTCTCATCTGTGCCAGCACCCTGGTGGAGCCAGGCAGGAGGGAGACACAGGCAGAAGGAGAGACAGAGCCCAGTCAGGCAAGAAACAGTGGTATCCCATCTGCCTCTCTCCCTTGTTCCTTCCAACAACAGGGTGTATGTTCTCCCTCTGTCTTCTGCAAATAGTCCTGACCAAAATCCTCCTGTGCCCAGGACTGGCCAGACTGACATGCAAAAAAGACGTGTATGGGTTGAATAGTGTCCCCTCCAAAATTCATGTCCACCTGGAACCTCAGAATATGATGTAATTTAGAAATAAGGTCTTTGCACATGTAATTAGTTAAGATGAAGGCATACTGAATTAGACTGAAGCCTAAACCAATAACCAATATCTTTATAAGAAGAGGGAGAGCACAGACATACAAACAGCAAAGAGACGAGGTGAGGACAGAGGCAGAGACTGGAGTGATGCATTCACAGCCAGGAAACACCAGGGACTTCTGGCAATCACCACAAGCTAGGAGAGGCAGGGGAGAGTTTCTCCCCCAGAGCCTCCAGGAGGACCCAACCCAGGCGACACCTTGATTTTGGGCTTTTGGCCTCCAGAACTATGAGAGAATAAATTTCTGTTGTCACCCAATTTGTGGAATTTGTTATACCAGCCCTAGGAATTACCATCGAGACCAAAGAGTAGGCACAGGGCACGGAATGTGTAGGCAGCCAGAGCTGCCTCTGCCCCCAGGGAGCTACAAGCACCAGCCTAGGAGTCAGAGCTAGGTTCGAGTCCCAGCTCTGCCTCTTAGGAGCTGCATAAATGTGGGCTACGTTTTACCCTACCTAGGCCTGAGTTTCCTCCTCTGTCAAATAAGGATGCTACCACAACTTCACAGGACTGCCATGAGGGTCAACTGTGGTCAGAGAGATGAAGCCCTTAGCACAGGCTTGACACACAGTGAGTGCTCAATGAACGGTTGTCACATTTGGAGACAGTAGGCTGAGAGTCTCAGGCTCCTTCCTACCCTCCTGCCTGCCCAGGCTGTCAGCAGTTGAGACTCCAGTGGCGGAGAGGGTGGTCAGTGTGGCTTGGGCTCTCCCGGAAGGGCAGGCCTAGACTCAGAGGGGAGCGCCTGTGACCTCTGATGACTATTTGTCATAGGAGACCCTGTGTCACCTGATAGGCTGTGAGCTCTGAGAGGGCAGAGACTGTGTCCTACCCAGCCCTGTGCAACCAGAGCACATTTCTCAACTTTGGCATTTGGGGCTGGATCATTCTTTGTTGCGCAACCTAATCCTGTGCGCTGAGGCTGTTTAACAGCATCCCTGTTCTCTCTCCACCAGCATCCCTGTTCTCTCAGATGTGTATAAGAGACAGACCTAATCCTGTGCGCTGAGGCTGTTTAACCAGCATCCCTGTTCTCTCCCCGCCAGCATCCCTGTTCTCTCCCCGCCAGCATCCCTGTTCTCTCCCCGCCAGCATCCCTGCTCTCTCCCCACCAGATGCCGGTAGCAACACCCTCCAAGTTGTGATGACCAAAAATGTGTCTGGATATTGCCAAATATCCTCCGGGGGGGAAGGCGGGGGAAATCACCCCCAACGGGGAAATACCATCCTATAGCCAGAAAAGGGCAGATGCTGATAAATGTCAAATGGGAAGAAACAGCTGCCAGGAATCCTGATCTGGGGGACGGTGCACATCTGTGTGTGTGTACATAAGTCAGTGCTTGAAGGGAAAGGAACGCCAGCACGTTTTCTTACCTTCATGGATTTGTAAAGTTTGTCGGCAAAGAAGAGAGGCTTGTTCTTGACACTTTGAACTGGTAGGAAGAGCAGAGAGATGCGGGGAATGTGGTCAGAGGCTGTGAACCCAGACTCTGGACTGGCCTCCCCCATCTCCCCACCTCGTCTATCCTTTCATGGGTCTGCAGATCATTGTCAACCCCAGGGTCATGCTCAGGCAACACCTTCGCTCCCCTTCCCCATGCTTCCTCCTCTGGCTTATCCCTAGGCCTGGCTCTCACTTGGTTGCAACTCTCTTCCTTCTAAGGTGCTTAGAGCTAACCAAGGTTAGGAGAGGATTCAAAGGTAATTAACTCCTCATGAACCCAAAGCACAGGGCCTCAAAACTTTTAAATGCGTCGGAATCACCCAAGAAGCTTGTTTAAAACTCAGGGTTTAGGCTCCACCCTGAAGACTCAGATTTTAGAAAGATCTTGAGCAGTGGTTCTCAAAGTGTGGTTTCCGGACCAACAACATTAGCATCGCTTGAAAACTTGGAAGGAAGGCAGATTCTCACACGTCACCCCAGATATGCTGAATATGAAACTCTGGAGGTGAGTGACCAGCTTGTCCTAGTTTGCCTGGGACATTCCAGGTTTTGTTAGGTTGGTGCCAAAGTAATTCCAATTTTTGCCATCACTTTCAATGGCAAAACTGCAATGACTTTTGCACCACCCTAATAGCACTGAAAGCCTTGTGCGAATCAGGATGGCTGGCCAACCTGCATTGGTGCAGCCTAATGCTTGAGAGTTACTGATGTAGAGACATACTGCTCCAAAGAATGGCTGTCCGCTGGTAAAACTTAAGGGACCATGTAAATCCCTGGGGCTGAGTATTGCCCCAGGGCCTGAACAATCTTGCAGTATTGGCAGCTGCTGCTCCCTACCCTGACCCCAGATAATGCCTGCCTGGTTTCACCAACCCCGCCCTTTCTCAAGGCCTAGGGTTCTCTAGCCCTTCACAGCTGCTTGACTGCAAGGCTCCAGAGCCCACGCACGCGTGTCTCAGACAGCTTAAAAAGGAGAAACCAGACACCAGTACTATAGCTGGAATGACTCTGGATATAACGAGAAGAGATGGCAAGAGGCTGGAGTTGTGTAGTCCAGTGGCAGAGTCAAGCAAGAGACTCCTCTGCCACAGGCTCAGGAATCCCGTGGGAAAGATCACATCACACATCTCCCATCTCCAGCTCCTTACATATCTCCCTACTACCTCCCAAACAAATCCCAAGCTCCTTGGCTTGAACGTCAAAGCTCCTGGCCTCCTTTGCAACCTCATGGCCCTTGCTCCTCCATTCCCAGAAATGCAAATTCCTGTGTCCCTCTGTCCTTCCTGGATAGATGCATTTCCTATCTGCCCTTCACTACACTCTCTCTCTAAATCAAGTCCCATCCTGCAAGGCTGTACTTGATGTCCACGTCCCCAGTCATGACACCACCTCCAGGAAGCCTCCCCTGACTTCAGACCTAGGGCTTTATCAGTCTGGCTAAGAAGCACGCTAGGCAGAAACTTCTCTCCTTTGTAACCAACCCCACAAGCCATCCTAAGAACTGAGCCTGTCCATCTGTCACAGGGGACCCTGATGCCTGACACTAGATGGAGGGGTGTGAAATGGTGTTGTGGTATGTGTTTGCATGTGTAGACCTGTTCAAGGTGGGAGGAGAAAGGAAAGAGGGAAATACACGAGGAGGGTAGGAATCTCAAAGTGTCTCCAAAGGCTACAGAACATGAGCTTTGGATGTAGGCAGCCTGTGGTTTGAGGCCTGGTTCTACTACTACAAACCTCTCTGAATGCAGTGTCCTCTTTGTAAGATAAGCTGGTAAGAGCACCTGGTGAGAATGCAACTAAACCTGTGTGCAACTAACTTTGCACAGGGCTTGGCGTGAAACAACAATAAAAACTAACCCTTGCCCAGTGAGTATTACATGCCAAGAGGCACCGTTCCAAGTGCTTTACGTATAATTAGCTAATTTCAGCCTTACAAAATCCACCCTATGGGCTGGGCACTATTGTTATCTCCACTTTACAAAGGAGGAAATTGAGACACAGAGGTTTCGTGACCTGCCCAAGGATACACAGTGAGGAAGTGGCAGAGCAGAGATTCAATCTGGAGTCCATGCTTTTACCCACTGAGCTATCCTGCCTCCTAGATATTGGTCCTGGGTGGTAAAGGCCCATCACATGCTAAACAACCCCCTACCACCATCTCTACTTCACCCAATCTAACACACCTTTCCCCCACATTTTAGTGTCTCTGAAATCAAGATGTGTTTTATAATTGATGGCAATTATGTGAAAATCTTCCCCCGACACCTCTTGGTAAGATTTTTAAAAAGTGCATTGATGCAATGCGTTTTACAGTAAATGAAACAAGATACCACTAATGATGAATACTAATGAGAATAACTTCAGCCCCAACCCATATCCACTCATCCATATTTATACACGGTGAAATTAAGATCCAAAAGGAAAAAACCTTTTCAAAGTCAAGAGCTCAAATTATATAAGTGTAACCAAAAAGCCAGGTACTGAGAGGAGACGAGGGGGTGTGTGTGTGTGTCGTCTGCATCTAACGTGTATGTGTCTTGTATGTGTGTGCATGTGTGGTGTGTATATGTGGTGTGCATGGGTCATGTGTGCATAGTGTGTGAGTGGTGTGTGTGTGCAGGTGTAGTGTCTTGTGGGGGCGTAGCATGTATGTGTATGTATAATGTGTTCTGTGTGTGAAGTATGTGTGTATGTGATGTGTGTATGTGTGGTATGCACCTGTCACATGCATATGTAACGTGTTTTATGTATAAGTCACATGTGAGAATGTGTGTATGTACAGTATGTGTCTTGTACATGTTAAGTGTGTGTGTCAAGTGTGTGTATGGTGTGTGTGTGTACACACCCTAGTTGTGCAGGACAGCGTGCCCCTCCCCTGCCTGCCCCAGTCTTCCTGGTCCTTCCCCAGCGACAGCTATTTTCTCACCTTCTCCTGCAGCCTGGAACAGACCTCATGACGCTCCTGCACAATCACACATTTGGCAGCACCCCTGGAGGTGAACTGTGGCAGTGTTTACTTTCCAGTACTAGCTTCGGAGGCTGCCAAGGTTCTATTCTTCCAGAGAATCTGGGCAAGTTGCCAGTGCCCCCAGCCCTTCCCTTAGTCCCTGCCAGTTACCAATGGCCACGAATGCGTCCCTGACATCCCCAGACATCTCCTTCTTGATGGTGTGCTCCACGTCATAGTTGGTCATCTTGATGAACTCCTGGAAGACTGGCCACAAGAGAAGCCCCAGAGGTGGGGGTGAGCTTCAGTGCAGGAAGGGGAGGACCCCTCCTCAGCCCCACCCAGTGCCTCCCACAGGCTGTGCCTGAGAAAGTGGAAGGGCAGCAGATATGGCCACAGCCCAGGCCTAAATGCACTGGGCAAGATCATCCTGATAGAGAAACTCTGACATCAAGGCTGCTGTGGGCTCAGAGCCAAATCTGTCCCAAGTCAGTCCCCGTGCCTGGCCAATGGCCTCAGAACCTCGGCCAAGTTCTGGCAACCCAGGCTGGGGTAGTAAAAGGAGCATGGGTCCTAGTCATGGTTCTGCCCCAGCTCACTGAGGGACCTTGGGTGAATCCTCTCCTTTCTGGGCCTCCTCTTCCTCCCATGTCCGGTTGGGATAAAGACACAACGACAACACTCAGGAAACACTCACTGAGTCAGGCATCGCGCCAGTGCTTTATGTGTGTTGTGTTTTTTGTATCTTCACAACCGTCATGTGAGGTGGAACTAAAACCCTGATTCCTACGTAAGGGAGCTCAGGCGCAGAGATTCGGTAACTTGCCTAAGGTCACATGGCTGTTAAGTGGGTATTCAAATCAAGGCGGTCCAGTGCCCAAGTCCATTCTTTTAGCCACTATGCTAAAGCACCTTAAATACTGCGAAGTGCTAGACAAATGCATATTAAAATGTACATGTCTCAGTGCAGGACACTTCATGATCACTGAGCACCAGGGTCACTGCATACAGGTGTGTCCTGTGCATGTGGCAGTCTGTGGTTCAAAGACGTCTATGTGGGTCTTGTGCCGCCACCACCTCTCACTGCCTTGCTCCTGGCAGGCATCGCCAGTGAATCATGACGCGGGGTCCCAGAATCCTTCTCAACCCAGCATTCTAGGCAGCTGCTACCAATCTGTCAGAGTTGGCCTTTGAAGTGAAATCCAGTTGCTATCCCTAATCCCCGCCATCCCACTTGCTTCCTTAAGGAGGAGAAGGAAGGTGAGGTATAAGCGGTAGAGCCAGGACTAGAATCCAGGGCTCCAGAGTCGCCGTCACCCAGGATACACTACTGCTGGGTTAAGGAGGGGGTGGGTGGGCAACTGGCTCCTCTTGCCACAGAGAGATGAGAGGCTCTCATCAGATTCTGGCATCTTCCTGCTGAGCTGGGAAGGGAGGAGGTCAGGCCTCACCTCTCCGGAGGTGCGGATAGCTCCGGGTACACAGGATCGTCATGAACCGTGTCTCCAAGGAAGTTTTGTCTCCGCTGGGTGTGTCTGCTATTTCCTGCAGAGCCCCGGTTGGAGCAAGGATTTGGGAGGGGAGACATGAGAAAGCCTTGGTTATTATTCACTTTCATGTCTTTGCCTGGGCTGAGGGCAATCAGAAGCTGGGCTCACACAGCCATCCAAGGGTGCTGAGACTGGTCCCCTCTTCCTTCCTCAAGCACAATGGCTTCTACATTCCCCTCTCCAGTTCACAAGGACCCTGTGATCTGACACAGATGGGCTTAGCACTGGGAACTTCCATCCTAGCCTCGGGGCCATGGGACCGGGGCTCCTGGGAGGACCCGCACAGGCCCTGAGCGTAGCAACTGGGAGTTCCCCTTCCATCCCTCAACCTTTCCGCAAGGCCCTCTGGGAAGTGTGTATGGGGTCATATGCAGGGAAGATGGCCTGGCCAGTGTTTCCCCAAGCGGCGTCAAGGGCAAACATACCCGATCACACTGCATATTAGTGTTTCCACGGTTGTCTTCTAGCCAGCTACTAGTTCCATTTATACTGATACTAAATTCCCCTTAACTCATTTTGGGTTTAAAAGTGAGTCGATTTAAAGATCAGTATTAACAGTTGGTGGTTACACAGCACAAATCATGCCAGAGATGATTAGCTGAAGTTTGGGAAACACTTGCCTGGCCTATCTTTTACCAAGCAGGGTCCTTAAGGCGCCCTGAAGGGGAGAGAGAGAAGCCGCACAGCAAGCTCCCAAATCACTGCTTGATACTGCCCCGCTCGGCCCAGTCAAGGCGGACTTTACTCAGAGGCCGTTAAAACCCAAATGAAGAACAGGACACTCACCAAGATCTCAGCAGCCACCTGAGAGCAGGGAGGGGAGAGAGGAGGGAGAGAAGGGAGGCAAGAGTCAGAGGAGGCCGGGGAGGCTGGTGCTGGGGCCCTGGGGTGCAGGGTGAGGGGCCTGGCTGGGAGTGGGAGATGTCCCAAGAGACTGGAGAGAACCCGGGATGCGATGGGAAGTGGGGCAGGGACAACAGAAAAATACCTTCCTATGACCTTTTGGGCTGGAGCTCAGAATGGGGAAAGGCCTGGCAATAACTAAAAACGTGTTCACCTGAGGGATAAGAGAAAGACACAGAAACGGGGAACACTCTGCTCTTCGCACCCCAAAACCTAGAGCAGATTCCAGGCCTCGGTTTCTTTGTCTGAAAGTGGAAAGAAATAATCGCTGCCACTTCCTTACAGAACCACTGAGATGTAAATGTGAGCAGTGCAAAGTTCTCTGCACCCTTTAGCATATTCAGAGTTCCAAGGCAAGAGACATGTAATTTTAGCTTTCGTGTTAAAGACAGGAAAGACCAGACAGCTGAGGCCTTGAGGGGAGCTGACCTGCCTGGGGGCACACAGCAAACAGTGATGGGAAAGTCATTTTACAAGGGTTACTTTTAATCACTGCACTATGCAGAGCGCAGAATTCTGTGGTTAGGACACAATTTTGTTAGGCAAATAGCTGTGACTTGGAGAGCCTAGGAACAAAATACCCAGGCTCGTGTACCCAAGCTGCGTATTGCTTTCGCCTTTCCCCCAGAAACTCGACTGACTTTATTCTATTGGATAGACTGAACTCTTTATAAACTTCACTACAGCCTATGCTCTGGAAACCTTCCTCTTCTTTTCATTGCATAATTGGCAATGTCCATTAAAAGTTAAAAGGCCTATGACATTTGATCAAGCAATTATTTTGCTAGGAATTTGCCCTACAGATATTCTGGCAAAAGTCTTCCACGATAGAATACAAGACTATTCACTGCAGCATTCTTTCTTCTTTTTGGAGACAGGGTCTTGCTTGCTCTATTGCCCAGGCTGGAGTACGGTGGCATAATCACAGCTGACTGCAACCTTGACCTCCTAGGCTCAAGTGATTCTCCTGCCTCAGCCTCGTGAGTAGCTGGGACTACAGGTGTGTGCCACCACACCCAGCTAATTTTTTTATTTTTTGTAGAGAAGGGGTCTCACTTTGTTGTCCAATCTAGCCTCAAGCGATCCTCCTGCGTTGGTCTCCCAAAGTGGAGATCATAGGCATGAGACACCGCACCTGGCCCATAGCAGCATCTTTCTCTTCTCTTCTCTTCTCTCCCCTTCCTCCCTTTCTCCCTCCCTCCCTCCCTCCCTTCCTTCCCATGGCAGCATCTTTCTTTCCTTCCTTCTCCTTCCTTCCATTCTTTCCCTTTCTCTCTCTCTCTTTCTTTCGTCTCACTCTGTTGCCCAGACTGGAGTGCAGTGGCACGATCTCAGCTCACTGCAACCTCCACCTCCCAGGTTCAAGCGATTCTCCTGCCTCAGCCTGTAGCTGGGATTACAGGCATGTGCCACCACGTCCAGTTAATTTTTTTTTGTATTTTTAGTAGAGATAGGGTTTCACAATGCTGACCAGGATGGTCTCCAACTCCTGACCTTAGGTGGTCCACCCGCCTCGGCCTCCCAAAGTGCTGGGATTACAGGCTTGAGCCACCACGCCCGGTCAGCATTTTTCGTTAACAGAGAAAAACTGTAAACCATCCTGAGATTGACTTGTTAAACAGGCTATGGATTATCTAATCAATGGTAACAATCCATGCAATTCTTACAAAGGAGGAGATTAATCTACAATGCTGATAACGAGAGTTTCCATTTAAATTAAGTGAAGAAGTAAAGTATAGCATATTTTTGTGTAAAATAGTGTTTCTTTCATCTAGATTCAAAAATAAATAAATAAATAAACACTCACTTTCTCATACTTCCTGGGGAGTACTTAAGAAACTGTCAAGACACCTTCGAGGAGAGGTACTATGCAGGAACGCTTTTGCATTTCTTTTTATTCTTCCTGAAGTTTTATTTCTTAAATATGCAAAAATATTATTTCATTTTAAATCTTAAATAAGAGTTATCAAGGCTACTAGGATTATAGGCTGTTTCTGGTTTTTTAAATATTTTTCTGTATTAAAAACAACCTACACCAGGCGCAGTAGCTCACACCTGTTATCCCAGGACTTTGGGAGGCCCAGGTGGGAGGATCACTTGAGCCTACGAGTTTGAGACCAGCCTGGACAACATGGAGAAACCCTGCTCTACCAAAAAATTCGCTGAGCATGGTGGCGCACGCCTGTAATCCCAGCTACTTGGGGCGCTGAGGTGGGAGGATTGCTTGAGCCTAGAAGGCGGAGGTTGCAGTGAGCCAAGATTGCACCTCTGCACTCCAACCTGTGTGACAGTGTGAGAACCTGTCACCCTGTTATGTCTCAAACGTCACAAAACAAAAACCTAGTTGAACCCCGAGGACATCATACTAGGTAAAGGAAGCCAGTCATAAAAGCATAAATACTGTATAATTCCACTTACATGAAGTCCCTAGAGTGGTCAAATTCACAGACACAGGAAGAATGGTGGTTGCCAGGGGCTGGGGGAAGGGAGAATGGGAAGTGACTGTTGAATGGGTCCAGAGTTTTGGTTTTGCACGATGAAAACAGTTTTCGAGATGGCTGGTGGTGATGGCTGCCCAACATGTGAATGTACTTAATGCCACTGAACTGTATACTTTAAAATGATTGGCCAGGCATGATGACTCATGCCTGTAATCCCAGCACTTTGGGAGGCTGAGGCAGGTGGATCACCTGAGGTCAGGAGTTTGAGACCAGTCTGGCCAACATGGTGAAACCCTGTCTCTACTAAAACTACAAAAAAATTAGCCGGGCGTGGTCGTGGGTGCCTGTAATCCCAGCTACTCAGGAGGGTGAGGCAGCAGAATCACTTGAACCTGGGAGGCGGAGGTTGTAGTGAGCCAAATTGTGACATTGCACTCCAGCCTGGGCAACAAGAGGAAAATTCCATCTCCAAAAATAAATAAATAAAATGATTAATATGGTAAAGTTTATATGTATTTTATCAAAAATTTGTAAAAACTTACGCTAAATAAAACTGTATCATTTTTAAGAAGAGAGGGAGAGGGACATGTTTTAAAGATTTAACAGAAAAGACTCAAAAGTCCCAATCCTTCTCACTTACACAGGTCAGAGAACCCTAGACATATTAGGTTTTTCAAAGCATCTTTAAGATAATAATATCTGTAATGTTAAAAAAAAAAAAGTGGTGGGGCACTAAATTAATATTCACCACAAAAGCTTGTTCTTATTAGCCTAGCTACTTCATGCAAAAATTAATCTGGACAGTTCCTCAAATGGTTAAACTTAGAGTTCTCATATGACCCAGCAATTCTATCTAAGAGAAATGAAAACATATGTGCACACAAAAACTGGTACACAAACTTGTACACAAATGTTTAGAGCAGTATTAGTCATAATAGTCAAAAGGTGGAAATAACCCAAATGTCCAACAGCTGATGAATGGATAATAGAATATTATTTGGCAATGAAAAGGGAGTCCCAACATGCTACAACATGGGTGACCCTTGAAAACACTGTTAAGTGTTTAACACAGTGTTTAAATTAGTGTTTTCTTAAGTGAAGAAGCCAGTCCAAAAGGCACGTATTATATCACTGTATTTACATGAGATGTTTGGAAGAGGCACATCTGGAGACACAGAAAGTAGATTAGCGGTTGCTTAGGGCTGGGGG
>NW_012102943.1:1054312-1057472 GCF_000951045.1 Mandrillus leucophaeus | reverse complement strand
GCCTGCCTCAGCCTCCCAAAGTGCTGGGATTACAGGCTTGAGCCACCGCACCCAGCCAAGAATCCACTTTTATATATACATAGAGAAACAACTACAATAATGTATACTACAATACTGACAATGGTTATTACTATTAGGTTATGGAGTCTTTTTTGGCTTCTCTTTATTTTCTAGTTTCTATAAAAGAATGTACTGCTAGTTATAAGAAAATGAGCTGGGGTCTAGCATCCTAAATCTGGAGAAGTAGCCGAGTTGGGCAGGGATCTGGCTCAAGGGTCCCTTAGCTATTTCCACCCGGGTTCTCTCTCTCCACTTCTCTCCTTTTGCGAAGCAGCTATCAGCAAGGCCCACCACTGCCCCCTGCTAGCGGCAATTGGAAGCACAGCCTCATTGGCAAATCAGGCACAGGCAGAAACATTCCCCGGAAGATCAATTTAGGGTTGGAGGACAGATTTGGGGTGACAGCTGAGATTAAAAAAAAAAACTCTCAGCAGCACACAAGGCTGTTCACAGTAATACTTAATAAACATCCGTTGAATGAGTGAATGAAATGTGGTCTCAGCAAGCCCCCCTAGTATCTGGCTGGGTTCTCAGTCTAGCCCCCATCCATGTGCCCACAATGCAGCTGAAATACCATACATTTAAATGTAACCCTGCAGCTTTTGACAACCA
This sequence comes from Mandrillus leucophaeus, assembly GCF_000951045.1. Classification (NCBI taxonomy): domain Eukaryota; kingdom Metazoa; phylum Chordata; class Mammalia; order Primates; family Cercopithecidae; genus Mandrillus; species Mandrillus leucophaeus. Next base: position 1,056,800 of record NW_012102943.1, on the reverse strand, counting down.
TATTCCAAAGCAAGGGTTGGACAACTGGACAACAACAGCTACTTGATGTGGAAGCTGCAGGGGACCTTAACTGTACTGGGTCTTGGAGGATATTACTGTAAATGGAATTAAGCATAGACTCTGGAGTCAGGCAAGCCTGAGTTCAGATCAAACCACCACCACTTAGAAACTGTATCCTTGAATAGGTTAAGGAGCTTCATTTTCCTCTAGTAAAAAGGGGGAACATAAAAACGTACAGAATAATCTTGGCATCGTAGTATGCATTCTAATAATTATAATTACAGTTCTGTAACTGTCAGGTTCCAGCTCAGATGCTGTTGTAATATACCACACTTCTGTTATGGGACCTGGGAACAGAAAAGTTGGTTCCCTCTCAATCCATCAGTGCTCTTTTTAACTCACCAACTATAAAATATGGGGGCTGGATTCACAGTCGGTGGTATCTGTTCCCCAACATCTCCGGACACAGCTTTTGGGGGCGGGAGGATGAGGCAGGCAGAAGAGATGGAGACATGGACCTGGGTCAAGCTACTGGGTGCTGGGATCAAGGTGCAGGTCAGTGGGGGACAATGCACTGGCCTCAGTAGGGACTGCCCAGCCACAGGAACCCTCAGGGAAAATGAATTTGGGGTTGTCCAACTTCCGTAAGAAGCCATTTCCAAACCTCAAGCTCACTAGGCTAAGGAGCAGGGCAGAAGCAGAGCAGCCAAGAGACTCCTAGAGAACCCTTTTCCCTGCTATTCATTCAACAAATATTTATTGAGTACTGATCATGTGTTACTTTGGATATATTAGTGAACAAAATGAAGAGTCCAGCCCTTGAGGAACTTACTTTCTAGGCTTGTCCCAGGACACTCCCTCCAATCTCAGTCCCATTTTACAGATAATAAACCAAGACCTTTAGCCCCCTTCTCAGCAAGTTCCCAGACCAGCTCTCTAGGGGTCAATTCTACTGGGGCCACTGACTTGTGTGACTTTCAGAAGTCATTTGTCCTTTCTGGACCTCCATTTTCCCACTGTAACATCAGGGCTTTGACCTGGGTGATCTGCAGGTCCCTGCCAGCTCTGAAGGTCCTGCTATTCCCCTAGGAAATGTCAGTAATACCAGCACCACACTCCTAAACCTCATTTCTGTAGTCTAAGTATCAGCCAATCAAACCAACCACGCCCCTGCCAGAAGCCTTCACTTGCAGACAGGGCCTGGTGTAGACACGCATAAGCTGGACCTACTTCTCAGGGACACCCAGCAGAGGTGACTGGGGTGGGCTGGGGGTCTTACCTGGGCATCTTCCCGTGCCTGGTCCAGGTTTTCTCCTCCCTCCTCACGATTCCCCTGCAGCAGAAGCAGCAAGAAAGGTCAGTCCCCAAGCATCGACCCATCTCCATCTGTGCATCACCACACGCCTTGCTCATTTTCACCTCTCTGAATGCTCTTCCTCATCAGTTACACAGGGATGAAAATCCTGCCTCCATAAGTAGGCTGTTGTGGTCATTAACTGAGAATGTGTGCAAGGCGCTCAGCACCAATGCCCGACACACAGGAAGCTCTCAGTAACCATCAATGAGGGTCTGCCATTTTTGTTATGGGAATTCAAGAGATGGTGACAGAAGCTCCCAGGTAACAACACAGGAGAGGGTCACCCACATGGCTTTGGTGTGTGAGCTGGGGGCCCAAAAACCCAGGCCAAGGGCCACCAGGGAGGACTGTCTGGAGAAGGTGGCACCACGCCAGCTCTGACAAGTCAACACCAGGGGTAGGTGGTGGGACTCTAAGGAGGCAAGTGGGGAGACACTCCCTCTCCATCAACTCCTTCTAACTCCCCTGTACCCTCCACTCAGTGAACCTTCCCTTCCTCCCAGGCCTCCAGATGGGCAAGTAGACCTGAGGCCCAAGAATTCACTCACCGTGGCCAGAGAAATGAGGATCCTCCTGAAGTGGCCGGATGTGTCTGAGCTCAGAGCATCCTCCAGGGACTTGTGATAGTCTGAGACAGAGAAAGGAGGTGTGGGTAGCTGCTGGCCAAGAAGGATTTCGTTGTGGGGAGGGAGGTCCAGGAAACTCAGGCTTGAGCCAGGGCAGTATTGGCAGGGGGAGGTGGGAATGAAAGGGTTTGTAACTGGCTCAGGGGGGCATCCAGCCATCCTCCTGCTGATTTTGTAAGACAATGGGCATTCTCATCAACCCATCACCTCCCCTCCATCTCCTCGGCGCTGTGCCACTTGAGGTCCCATTGCATCTCGCCTTTAATATTTAACAGCCTCTTAAGTCACCTCCCTGTTGTCATTCTCTCTTCCATCTTCCCTCCTGCATGGCAGTTGCTAAACCCAAAAGCAGAGCTCTGACTATGTCACTCATGTACTCAAAAATTCTACCATTTTAAAGCTGCTTATAAGATAAAAAATTTAAACTTTTTTTTTTTTTTTTTTTTTTGAGACAAGGGTCTCACTCTGTCACCCAGGCTGGAGTGTGGTTGGTATGATCAAGGCT
>NW_012102943.1:1051219-1051898 GCF_000951045.1 Mandrillus leucophaeus | reverse complement strand
AGGCACGTATTATATCACTGTATTTACATGAGATGTTTGGAAGAGGCACATCTGGAGACACAGAAAGTAGATTAGCGGTTGCTTAGGGCTGGGGGGTTAGGAGGACATAAGGAGTGACAGCTAATGTGTATGGAGTTTCTTTTGGGGGTGATGAAATGTTCTAAAATTGATTGTGGTGATGGTTGCATTAAGTCTGTGAAGATACTAAAAACCACTGAATTGCACACTTTAAATGGGTCAATAGTATGGTAGGTGAATTCTATTTCAATAAAGCTGGTCAATAGTATGGTAGGTGAATTCTATTTCAATAAAGCTGGTCAATAGTATGGTAGGTGAACTCTATTTCAATAAAGCTGGTCAATAGTATGGTAGATTAATTCTATTTCAAGAAAGCTGTTATATTTTTAAAAGTCTGGTCCGAGCACGGTGGCTCACACCTGTAATCCTAGCACTTTGGGAGGCTTAGGCGGGTGGATCACTTGAAGTCAGGAGTTCGAGACCAGCCTGGCCAATATGGTAAAACCCCGTCTCTACTAAAAGTACAAAAAAATTAGCTGGGCATGGTGGTGGGCGCCTGTAATTCCAGCTAATTGGGAGGCTGAGGCAGGAGAATTGCTTGAACCCAGGAGGCAGAGGTTGCAGTGAGCTGAGATTGCACCACTGCACTCCAGCCTGGGTG
>NW_012102943.1:1020235-1051070 GCF_000951045.1 Mandrillus leucophaeus | reverse complement strand
TCTGTCACCCAGGTTGGAGTGCAGTGGCGTGATCTTGGCTCACTGCAACCTTTGCTTCCCAGGTTCAAGTGATCCTCCTGCCTCAGCCTCCTGAGTAGCTGGGGCTACAGGCGCATGCCACCACGCCTGGCTAATTTTTGCATTTTTAGTAGAGATTGGGTCTCACCATGTTAGCCAAGTTGGTCTCGAACTCCTGACCTCAAGTGATACACCCACCCTGGCCTCCCAAAGTGCTGGGATTAACGGAGTGAGCCACTGCACCCAGCCAATTTTTATATTTTTTGTAGAGATGGGGTTTTGCCATGTTGCCCAGGCTGGTCTCGAACTCCTGGGCTCAAGCTATCCACCTGCCTCAGCCTTCCAAAGTGCTGGGATTACAGGTGTAAGCCACTGCACCTAGCCAATTTAAACATTTTTGACCGGTACTCAAGATTCTTCAGAATGAAAATATGGGGCCACTTGCTTAAAAATTAAGAATTTCTGGACAGTGAGAGCATAGCATGCAACCAAGTGTGGGGCCCTTCTGGCTGTGGGGTCATGTAGAACTGCATGGACTACAAACCCCTAAAGTTGCCCTCCCTCTCTGGAATGTTCTCTCCTCCCACTTCCAGCCAAGCCTTCTTATACCTCCAGGCCTTTGTCCTTCCAGGACACCTGTCTTTCCCTAGACACAGGAATGGGCACACCCAAGGGGCTTATCAAATCCTCAAGGACTGAAGGAAAGGAGACAGGCCAGAGTCCTGGGCAGAGCTGGGGTTGGAAGCTAGGGGGCCTGGCTCTTCTCCCAGCATCTGGGCCAGGCCTCCCAAACTCACCCTCCTTATAGGCCTCATTGATGGCCCGAATTTCGGCATTGGTCCGAGTGGCCAGGATTTCAATAAGAGCCTTTTCATCTGTGCCGGCTCCCTGGAATGTCAAGACAAAGATGATCTCAGCCATAGTTCTGACCACCTGTGCAGAAGTCCATGGGGCCCGGATGGCTAAAGCTCAGGCCAGGCCTTCCTGGATTTTCTCCTCACCTCCAGACATGGCCCCCAGGCCCGAGACCGTGGCACAACCAAGGCTGACTGTGCCAGCCTCTCAAGATTCCCAGAACCTCCCAAGGGAACTGCTTTGCCTTCCAGCCCCCCAAAAAGAAAAGGTATATAGCCGTGTGTGTATAACACCACATACACACATGAACATCTGAATGGAAATATCCACGTTAGTATCTGAAGAGAACAGAAGGACACGCACATGCTCACGGTGTTAACTAGTGGTGTGCTCTCTGCTTGAGTGAAGGATCACAGACGATTGCTATTTTCTTCTTTTTTACTCTATATTTCTTCAAGTCTTCACAGTGGACATGTATTATTTTGTTAGAAGAAAAAAAGTTTTGTGCTTAAGATAAAATGCTACATTATTTTTTCTTTTGAGACAGAGTCTTGCTCTGTTGCCCAGGCTGGAGTGCAGTGGCATGATTACTGCAGCCTCAACCTCCCAGACTCAGGTGATCCTCCTACTTCAGCCACCCAAGTAGCTGGGGCCACAGAAGCATGCCACCATGCTTGGCTCATTTTTATATTTTTTGTAGAGACAGGGCTTCACCATATTGCCCAGGCTGGTCTGGAACTTCTGGACTCAAGCCCAAAGTTTTAAGAATACAGGCGTGAGCCACCATGGCTGGCTTACATGTTTATTCTTGTATTTGAGGAGTGATTTGTGAATTGAGACATTACACGCCCTTGACTACGGCAGGCTGGGGACCTGTTATGCAAATATCTGCATACAGGGAAGTGGGGAAAACTATCAGGGAGGAGAGAAGGCAGGCAAGATTGATTGATTGATTGAGTCAATGACTAATTTACTCATTCAAATACCTGTTAAGGCACCTATTATGTGTTAGCCACTGTGCAAGGTGCTGGGGCTACAGCTACCAAAAAGGAAAAAAAAAAAAAGTCCAGGCATGGTGGCTAACGCCTGTAATCCCAGCGCTTTGGGAAGCTGAGGCGGGTAGATCACCTGAGGTCAGGAGTTCAAGACCATCCTGGCAAACATGGTGAAACCCCTTCTCTACTAGAAAGACAAAAAAATTAGCTGGGCATGGTGGCAGGCGCCTGTAATCACAACTACTCAGGAGGCTGAGGGCAGGAGAATCACTTGAACCTGGGAGGCAGAGGTTGCAGTGAGCCGAGATCACACCATTACACTCCAGCCTGGGTGAAAGAGCGAGACTCCATCTCAAAAAAAAAAAAAAAAAAAAGGGCAAGTGGCAAGACATGTTCTCTGTCCTCAAAGAGGTTACTAATGGTCCTGCCTTCTCAGATCCTAGGAGACTCATCCTGATTGAGATCTTCAATCATTTCTTTGTTAGAAGCAGGTGTGTAGTGAGGCAATCAAGAAAGTCCCGAGACTAGGGTCTAGCCCTGGTCTCCCCCTAACTCACTGACTCTCTGAGCCTCTGTTTCCCACTTGGAAACTTTGAAAATGGAAAGGATTGAGTTGGGTTAGCTCATTGATCTCTTCTATTTCTGAACCCCATGTCTTTAGATCATTTGCTTTTTGGCTTAGGTATTTTAAAAAACAATCACCTTAATCTGCTTAGCCTAGGCAACGCTTTTATAAAGTCCTCTAGCTCCCCATTGCTGCCTTCCTCTTAATGCTCAAGGGGCCAAAAGCACTACTGGTTTTATGTGGTTGTCAAGACAGGCTCTAGAGTCAGACAGACTGGTCTGAACCTCAGCTTTGCTACTTCATAGCTCTATGACCGTGACCAAGCAACCTAACCCCCAAGTCTCAGTTTCCTCATCTGTAAAATGGGGACAAAATAAGAGCCTCGCCTTGTGGCTTGAGGAGGCAACTAATTGAACTAATGTACCTAGCCTGGGATAGTTACCATATGCTCCTTATAAACAGTATCCACTAGTACAGCTGGTACCTTGGGAAGCAAAGCAGCAGTTCTAGCAACTTCTGGGCCAGGACATAATGCTTTCTTGTTTAATGTAGGGTCAGGTCTTCAGAGTTAACAATGCCCTTCATACCTGTGACTTTGATTGACCTGTCCTAGTTTGAAGGGCAGAGGTGACCATTTCCATTTCCCAGATGAAGGCACAGAGGATTGGGAAATGTAAGGAATGGCCCAGTCACACAACGAATGAGTGGCAGGGCTGGGCTGGAGTACAGACTCCAACTGCTGCTGCTTTCCTTTGAGACCCACCCCACTTCCTCCAGCGGCTCCACGAGACTCTTCTGACACCAGTGGGCGTGTGACTCAAGCTGAATCAACTTGGAGTAAATGCCAAGACTGTCGTTGGAACTCCTAGGAAGGAACTGTTTCTGCTGGAGCTGCTAGCTGGCAGGACGGACATAAGCCACCCTGCCACCATGGGGAGAAAGGCTGCCAGAGAGTGAAGCCGTAAGAGAGGACAGCAGATCCAAGACAGGGGTGAGCCAAGGGTCCACAGAACATCATTTGAGTCTCTGGACTCAGATCTAGTCCTGTAGTTTTCAGTTATAGGAGCCAACATCTCCTTCTGTGTTTATGCCAGTTTGAACTGAGTGTGGGAGGAGTTCTACCAAGAAGTTATGGCTAAACCACCTGGGCTTCTGAGGACCACCTGTATCCCCACCGGCACCCGCAGACACTAGACCCTCTGGTGCCAACTGTACCTCCATGGCCTTCTTCAACTGCTTGGCATCGTAATGGGCCGGTGGCATCATGAGCCCCAGAATCAGCCTTGCCAGGTCTCCAGAGATCTCAGACTTCAGGTCACTCATTAAGTCCTGCAAAGGGCAGAGCCCCAGTCATGCCAGCATCAACACTTGCCCACACATGACCCAGGATGGGGGAGATGGAGAGAGAAAACAGGGGTTCCACATGAGGGATCGTGGAAGCTTGTGTCTGTCTTTGCTGATGTTGCACTTATTATTTAGATGAAGCCAAAGAGGGTAGGGAAAAAACAACCAGGAGGAAGACCCACTCTCCTTGACATAGGAGACAGGAACAGGAAGGGAGCAGTGCTGAAGGACACCGTTTCCATCCAGCGGGAAACGCACCCACCTAAGCCAGATGCCACCAATGTGCAATAATCACTGACACTCAGTTGGGGCCTTGAAGCCAGCTCTCTCTGTGCAGAGGAACTGCAAGACGCCCAAAGCACATTGAAAACAACTCATAGCCCTGATCTTGGCCCCACGCTGCACCTCTGAGACCACTGAGCATCTCACACACGTGTTGCCCATCACAAGGAACTGGGGGAATGGAAAGATACGTCTGCCCAAACCCAGTGCTGGAGACACTCGGAGATCACGTGACCACACAGGGTCCCACTGCCATGAAGACCCTGGTGCCCAACTGTGCAGAACCGATGGGGACAGGCTGAGCTCAGTCAGGCAAGGTGCATGCATGTCGCACCCAGAGCCCAGGAGGAGGTCCTTACCCGGCCAAAGTGAGACTTGAAGGTCTGCCGGATCTGCTGCCGCTGGGCATTGCTGCGGTGTGTGATGATATCGATGATTGTATCTTCGTCAGTCCCTGAGTCACCAAAGTCACATGCCTCAGAAGAAGGCCCGTGGCTCTCGGCTTTCCCCATACACCGCCCGCTGATAGTCCCTCGTCAATCTTTGTCAGGGTAGAAGCCTGGCTAGGCGGCCATGTGCTTCTGAGTCCCTGCAGTCTGCTTGCCTATGGCTCAGGTCACTGATTTCTGCTGGGCTCCTCCCTCCCTTTCCTGTTGACACGCTAAGGAACAAGGACAGCTGGGAGGTAGAGAGTACTGGGTTGGGAGTCAGGGCCTCTGAGTTCTAGTTCTGGCTCTGGCAATGGCTACCCACCCTGGGCAAGTCCCCTTCCCTTGATGGGACTTGGTTTCCACATCTGTAACATGAAGAGGCTGGAGTAGTTACCAACGGATCCTTCCAACCCTGACAGTCCAAGTCCTGTTAGCGACTCTATGTCCTTTCTCTTCAACTGTCTGGGAGCTGGACCCTGAGTCCCTCTAACCACAGCAGGTTGACTCTGGAAGGCATTAGGATACCACTTCCGGCTTCTCAGATTAATGCCATCAACCGCAGACCCAGCACGGGGGTCCTTCACGGCATTTTTACCTCTATCATCCTACAGTCCCAGGCGAGCTTGGCAGATATCATCATTCCCATGAGACACGTGGAAAGGAAGCCCAGGAGGTGATGGACTTAACCTAAAAGCCTCCTGGGAGTTGCTGTCAGACAGACAGGGCAGAAAAGGCAAAGAAAGCCAAACCCTACATGGCCAGTCCCAGGCTGGACTTTCTGAGCACAGGCCCAGCTGATCTGAACCTGTGGGTGCAGTACTCCTCCCATTGGTGCCAAATGTAGGTCTGAAAGACCTGCCCAGCAGGGCACACTCCCACCATAGAACTGGGGCTCTGGGGTTCCAGGGTCCACAGTCCTATTTTACACGTGGGGAAATTCAGACCCAGAGTGGCTGAGAGGCTCACCCAGAGTCACACGGTGAGTCGGCAGCAGAGCTGGGGCACCACACCAATTCTATGATCTGGTACTTTCTTCAGTGCCAGAATACTGCTCCCAGGAGGCTGGGGGACACCTTGGTCCCTGGGAAGGGCTTCTGTCAAGTTCCTTATGAACCCTCTCCTGCCCCTCCTCCTTATACTCTAGAAGCCAGGAGGGTGGAAACTTGAGATCAAGTCTTCCTCATCCTGCAGACTCTAATTTGAAACCTCACTCTGTCCTCTGCCAGCCCATGGCCGAACCCACCAAACCTGCTGACCCAAGACCAACCCTGCTCCCTTCCCATCCCCCGTACCGAGTCCCTTCATGGCTTTCCGCAGCGCTTTGGCATCTGCATCAGGGTTGAAGTCATTGGCTGGGCGCACAGTTCCCTTCAGCTGTGAGAAGCAGAAAGAGACTCAGCAGGTGTCTGAAGGCCCCCCTGGGGGCCAGGCTGAGAGGCAGCATGCGAGGGTGGGAAGCTCTCCCCACGAGCCCAAACCAAGCGGCGTGGGTGGGGAAAGAGGCAGAGATGAAGCCACAGCAGACAGACCCTGCACAAGAGCTGAGAGAGAGAGACAGACAGAAAGATAGAGAGGGAGAGAGGGACTCAGGGCTAGGAGCAGGGCAAGTCCTGTTCAAGGGAAATTGGCTAGGCTCCTGCCTGCCACAGGATCTGCCTCGGTTCTAGTGCCCCTTGGCTACTTATTCCACTGGAGCCTCCCCAGTTCTTCTGAATCCTACCCTGCCCCCGAGACCCCCTCTGCCCCTTAAAGAGTCATTCCCCCTGAAAAGGCAGCAGAAATGTTCTGAAATACCAGAACAGAGTTTCCCAAATTTCAGTCACTCCTGAAGGACTTTCACTTTTCCAAATCAGCACACACACTATGCCATCTCTTAATGGTTTTATGTAATTCAACTTCTTTTCTGACTTAAATACATCCATTTTTGAAGTGCATTTAAAATTACTCCCAAAGGGCAAGGAATTGTATCCGTTTTATCCTGTTATATATCCCAGGTGCCTACAACAGTGTCTGACATATAATAGGCACACTTAAAAAATAATTGTTAAGTGAATTAATGAGGCTTGGCACAATGGCCCATGCCTGTAATCTCAGCACTTTGGGAGGCCAAGGCAGGAGAATTGCTTGAGCCCATGACTTCAAGACCAGCCTGGGCAACATGGTGAAACTCTGTCTCTACAAAAATTAGCCAGGTGTGGTGGTGTCCACCTGAGGTCCCAGCTACTTGGGAGGCTAAGGTGGAACGATCACCTGAGCCTGGGGAGGCTGCAGTGAGCCATGATTGTGCCCCTGTACTCCAGCCTGGGTAACAGAGTGAGACTCTATCTCAAAAAAACAAAAACAAAAACAAAAAAAGGATGAAATTACTTTTGTATTACTACCATGAATTAGGAAATTGATACCATGTATCATAAACTGACAATTTACCACAAAAATCAATGTAATAAAAACAAAAGAGGTGAAATACCATGAAATTGAACATGATGCCTCTGCTTGCCAGAAGCTCCGAAACTTAAAGTGAGCTCTCTCAGCTTTCTCTTTGTGAAATAGGAAAATCAGCAAGTGTTGCAGAGATGGTGGCACCAAACCAAGACTTCCTCTTTGACATAATCAGAAACGCTGATGAAATTGAAAAGGAGTGCCTTTCTCATTCACTATGTGGAGTTCTGTGTTATTCAACCCTGCCAAACTAAATTCACTTCTCACATCACCTACGATCATCTGCAAAGATCTCTTGACTTATTTGGGGAACGCTGTCCTAGAACATCAGAGCCCAAGAGCCCTAAGAGATCACCGAGATTGCCATGTTAACCCCTCACTTTAAAGATGGAGACATAGAGGCCCAGAGGGAGGGGGCATCTTCCAAAGGTTGCATAGTGAGTAAGTAACAGAGAGCTCCAAGGTCCTGTACATTTTTGTGTGGGCCAAGCGTTGCAGTCTCTGGAATGGTTTGCCTAAAGTACTTTAGTGAAACCTCCCATCCCTGTCCTTTGTGGACCCCCAGTCTGAGGATGCTCAGGAGGACAACCTGAAATCCTCCAGTGCACCCAGGGACGCCCATCTGTTCTCAGCTTTCGTGTCTCTGAGGCCAACTCTTTGGACCCCGGGCAGGACAGGCCCCTCCATGGAACCAGCCAGGTCTCCATTTCAGCAAGCCTTGTTAGTAAGTGGGCCAGAACCCTTTCCAACGTGTCAGAAGCTAATGCAGAAACCAGGTGCACCCCTCCACCGATTCATCCCTCCAAGGGAGAAAAGGAAGCTTCAGATGTGAGAATCAACGTGTCGGGTTGGCCGCCAGGGGGCAGCTGGGTGCCAACCAGAGCAGCAGGAAGGCGCAAGCAGAAAAGCTGTGGTCAAGAGGTCAAGCAGGAGGAGGGGAAGGTCTGACCTCTACTCGGGCCACTGCACTAAGTTCCCACATCTGATAGGCCACCTGCGCTGCCTCCGGGAAGAACTGGCCAGCAGCACTGGAATGGAGGGTTTAGGGAGAGGACAGGAAGGAATGTCATCACGGGCAACGCTCCACACAACACACACACACACACACACACACACACCCCAACACATACACACACGTGCACGCACCACACACACGTTAAGCTTTCTTTCTCTCCAGCCTATGCCTCCTCCATTCACCAGGGTCCTCCCTCTATTTCTGAGAACCTTCCATCTCTCGACACCCCCTGCAATGCTGCCTCTTTTTTTGAGATGGAGTTTCGTTCTTGTCACCCAGGCTGGAGTGCAGTGGTGCGATCTCAGCTCACTGAGACCTCTGCCCCCCGGGTTCAAGCGATTCTCCTGCCTCAGCCTCCTGAGTAGCTGGGATTACAGGCCACACGCCTGGCTAATTCTTGTATTTTTAGTAGAGACGGGGTTTCACCATGTTGGCCAGGCTGGTCTTGAACTCCTGACCTCAGGTGATCCTCCCGCCTCAGCCTCTCAAAGTGTTGGGATTACAGGCGTGTGCCACTGCGCCCGACCAATGCTGGCTTTTAAGGGCAGCCTTCCCGGCTGCAGGGTCCAAGCAGGATCGGATTTTTCCAATCTTTCAGCCTCCCCTTTCTTCCTTAGAATTTGAGTGTCTTCTATCCAACTCTCCCCTCTCAAACAGGCCAATGAGCAGGCTATGGCCATGCAAGCCCTATATCTCTTCCTGCAAAGTGCCTGGAGGTATCAACTCAGTAATATCTGCTGAACTGCATCAATCTCTATGGTCCTTACCAAAGGTTCACAGGAAATTCTTGCATCCCTTCCGTAATTGGATCTTTGTAAGTCCCAGAGAAAGGAAATCAGAGTGCCTCCTGTTCCCTTTCCAGCACACAAATCTGGTCAAGTAATGTCCCAATTTAATACTCTGGGAAGAGGCCCCCAGGTCCTCCCACTTCTCTGCCTTATTTCTCTCCCTAGTACTCCATAAATGCATGACCTGGGACATATGAATGAATCAGGCTGCTCCTTCTCACTCCTAGGCTTTTCTATAGGTGATTTCCTCCACCCAAACACTGTCCCCAGACCCTCTCTTTACCTGGCTCTTCCCCTTCCTCCTTGAGTCTCACCGTGTATCTCCAAAGAGCCTCCCCTTGGTCTGGGCTAGGGCATCTCTGTGTGCTTTTATATACGCTTTCTACATGGCACCGCCAGTTCTCCCCAGCACAGGACTTCTCCCTTCTGGAAACTGGTCTGTATCCCCTTCTGGGCTATGGCCTTCATCAGGGGCCTCCTCACAGGGTCTGCACCCAGAAGGCACTTAACACATATATGCTGCATAAATGAATATGCAGAGCAGGAATGTTTCCTTTTCCCATTTAACAGGTGATGAAACCGAAAAACGGCTAGGAAATAGCAGGGCTTGGACGCTCATAATCTGGTTTCTGGTCCACAACCCCAGACTGACTTTCCAGGTTCACAAGAGCAGACATCTCCATATAGAGGAGACCACGCTCACGTTCAGACCACCACACGCTCAGACACACAGATCCACAAGCACAAAAGGTACCAGCAAAGGCCGCCTTTCACTTTTGCGACGCTCCTGGCTCAGGGGAATCGCCAGCTCATCCAATTCACCCATCAGGATGCGAGCCAGGAGAGTCCCTGCCTGCCACCCCAAGGCCATGCCCTCCAGCCGGGGGCCAAGAAGCCACTTACTCATCATCTCCCCCACACAGCTTCAGTAGAGACTTCTTGTACTCTCCAGAGGTGTCATTCTGGAGAGAAAGAAAGAAAGGTTACCTCTCACCCAGCCCTGGGCTCCTCTCAGGCAAGGAGGTGAAGGTTCTGCACAGCCTAAAAGAGGGGAAGGCTGAATGAACACTTATTCATAGCAGCCCTGGCCCTCCTGTGCTGGTTAATATTGAGTAACTGGTTCTTAGCGGGAGGTTGGGGGAAGCCCTAATTTATAGCATTTGCCAATTTCTGTGGTGTAAATACTTCTAGCAATGGACAATTTCAAGTTACCAATATGACTTCACTACCAATATGCGGAGTTGAGACGAGACGCTAGCTGCCCTTTCAAGCCAGTGCCCCAGCACAGCAGTGCCACCAGACAGTCCCCAGCCCAGCCCTTCCACGTGAAATATGCATGGGAATGGGGTTCCATGAGCAAAAACATTGGGAAATGCAAAAAATCAAACAAATATATATATTACACAGATGCACATATCCATAGAGATGCATATTCCATATCCCTCTTGGGGCTTCATAATGGACTTCAAAACATGAAAGGCTGTGAGAAGCTCGCTCTGAGGTAAAGAAACTGGCTTATTTATCTTTGCTTATTCTGGTTTGTTATGAACTTATTTTTCCATAGAACATTTTGCACATAATACCTAAAAAAATTACCCTTTGGAAACATACTTTGGAGAACACAACTTGGATCTCTTTCTCTGTCACCCCATAAAGCTTTATTTCAGTCATCCAAAAAAAAAAGGGAAAACTTCTCTAACTTTACATATGTCTCCCGATAAAGCCTCAGGGGCTAGATGTCCCAGGATCATCACCAATCACCCGGCCCAGGCCAAAGGTTCCCCATTAACCCTCATTTGTGTTCTTCGGTGTTTCCCAGCCTTCCTCCAAGAGACTGTGAACTCTCACTGCCCTTGGGGCAGAGTCCTCGCCCTTAATTCAGCTTGTGTGTCCTTCATGACCCAGCCCCTGCCTCCGTCTGTAGCCTTACCACTCACAAACACCCCTAACAGTTGCTTTTCTGTTGAATGTACTTAAATTCCTTGAATGAGCCACAAGACAGGGGCTCCTGGAATGTCCAAGAGACTCCCACTTCCTGGGACATTTCCTTTTCCTGGGAATAGTCCCTAAGTCCTCTGTCTTGGCGAAAAGCTCTATGCTCCCTTCTCTGCCCCCATGAGCTCTGCTGACCTTGATCATGCTGTAGAGGGACTTCTCATACTTGGTCCGGAAGATCTCCCGAATGTCAAGCATGTCCAGCTCACTACGGGAGACCATGATGCGGATGAGGGTGTTGTCCCGAGTCCCCAGGCCCTGCAAGACAAGTGGGTTTGGGGAACATGGACTTGAGAGGAGGCTAGAGTGCCAATAGCTCCCAGCTTAGTTGAAAATCCTATTTTCATAATAAAAAGTTAAAAATTAGAGCAAAAGAAGCAGACATTGCCTTTCCCATCATTGAAGCTCTCTCTATGCTCCTCTTACTGTTTTTTGTTTTTGTTTTTTTCTGAGATAGGGTCTCACTCTGTTGCCCAGGCTGGAGTGCAGTGGTATGATCTCAGCTCACTACAGCCTCTGCCTTCCGGGCTCAAGCAATTCTCCTGCCTCAGCTTCCCGAGCAGCTGGGAGTACAGGTACCTGCCACTACGCCCAGGTAATTTTTGTACTTTTAGTAAAGATGGGGTCTTGCCATGTTGGCCAGGCTGGTCTTGAACTCCTGGCCTCAAGGGCTGCCTTAGCCTCCCAAAATGCTACGATTACACACGTGAGCCACCATGCCCAGCCCTCTCACTGTTATACACCTCTTCTTCTCTCTTCATGCATAATTTTCACACCTGATTTTCCTTATAATTTTACCATAGCTTTGTAACTCTAAGCAATACACTTAGATTTACACATTTTGGAACTTTGCAAATATACCGCTGTGCATTTATTTTTTTTGCCATGCTATTCTTGATGGTCACTCACCGGGTTGTTTCTAGCTTTTTCCTAATATAGGCAATACTGTTATAAGTATTCTTTTTTTTTTTTGAAGAGACAGGGCCTCACTCTGTTTTCCAGGCTGGAGTACAGTGGTGCGATCACATGGCACACTGCGTCCACTGAAGCCTCAAACCTAGGGGCCCTGTGCTCCAGAAATCCTCCTGCCTCAGCCTCTCGAGTAGTTAGGACTACAGGTATGTGCCACAGCCCCTGGCTAGTTCTAGTTTTCATTTTTGTAGAGACAAAGGTCTTACTATGTTGCCCAGGCTGCTCTTGAACTTTGGGCCTCAAGGGATCCTCCGACTTTGGCCTCCCAGAGTGCTGAGATTACAGGTGTGAGCCACTGCATGCACGCAGCCTGTGATGGGCATTCTTATGAATTCATGCATATAGGCAAACATCTCTCTAGGGCTGAGCTGCCCCACCTCATTATGGCACACTGGTGGGCAGAGAATGGCCGACAGTCTACTTTGCACTTTTGGAATGGCCAACCAGGGCCAGGAAGGCCCAAGCTTCTGGGTGTTGGGCCTCTGGCCTCTGGCAGCAAATGACTATATTCATTTCCTCCAGTGCATCACAAAAATACCAGTTTCTCTGTGCGTCATATGTGTAAAAGCCTGGGAAGCTTTCTCAGAAACACACCCAGAGTGGAACTGTCATGGGGTGAACATGATGAGTCTTAGCAGGCAAGGCCAAAGTGGTCTTGCCTACATACGCTGTATATGAACATTCTGGTTAATACTTTTGCAAAGTCGGAACCGCCAACCCATTTGGCTGGAGGGATCAGGTGCAGGCTGCCACCCTAAGTCCATCTGCTGACTCATGACATCAGCCAGGTATGCAGATGGAAGGACATGTGACCAGCAGCATTCCTGGCCCTAGAGCTCGCCTGGGATGCAGCACCTTCACCAGGGTCAGCCCTGTGGCCATCCCTGAAGGGCTCTCTTTGGCCACTGGATCCCAAGGACTTGTCAAAGAGGCCAATAGTCCTCTCCCCAAACCTCATTCACATGAGCCCTGCCACGCACCTTCATAGCCTTGAAGAGCCTTTCAGCAAAATATTCTGGGGTGCTCCGGATACATTTCACTGTGAAGAGGGAGGAAGAGGTAGAGTTATTCTGGCTTCCTCTGAAGGGGGATGGGATGGCCTGACTCCCTCTTTGTTTCTGTTCCTTGAGGACCACCTAGCTCAATACAGGAAGAACCGTGGTTCCTGATAGCTCACAGTCCCAGAGCACCCCAGACCACTCCACTGTCACCGCAAACCCAGGGAATAAACAGGAAATAATCTTGTTGAAATAATCCTGTTGAAGTCCATCACAAAGACAGACCCCCTTTATCTTTCTAGTCCTTTTGGTTTTCACAGGGAATTGAGCTGGGGTGGGGGAAGGGTCTGGGGTGAAGGAGGAAAAGGCATTTGTTTAGACCTGCTACACCAGAAAGGTACTGGCAGCTGAGTCATTGTGAATCCCACTGAATCACTGTGAGTCCCACTGGCTGACTACTTCAAACATGGAGGGCAGGGGATGGCTCTGGGAGGGACAATAAAGGAGCTGCAGGTTTCCCCCAAGAAATACAAATACACAACATATTCCTGACTCAGACATGCTAACTGCTGGAATGCTGGAATTGCAAGGGCTTCTGGGGAGGCAATTAAGGCAGTCCATTCTTTCTGCCCACCCCCCACCCCACTTAACAGACGAGGAAACTGAGCCCAGTAAGCAGAAGTGACTTGCTCCAAGCCAATTTGGGAGAAGCCCTGGTTTGAATCTTGGCTCCACCACTGACTAGCCAGCTCCTCACATCCTCACATTCTCAGTACCCTCAACTCATTACAAAACTACCCCTCAGCAAATGATGAGCCTTGGTGAGACTCAGTTTCCTCATCTGTGAAATAGAGATCATGGCAGTGGCCACTCCTGGGTCTTTTTTAAAGATTACACACTCAGCACAGTGCCTGGCACGCAGCAGACGCTCCACAAAAGTCAACTATTATAATCATTATCCTCAGCCCAAGTTCAGAGCTCTTTGTCACCTGCCATGGTGGAGAAGGGAGCTGGAGGAAGTCAGTACCTGAGGCTCAAACCCCTTTCCCTTCCCCAGCCTCAGCCACGCTGCCCTGGAGAAACTTTTAGAATTCACGGCCCACCTGGTTTTCTCCTTCCCAATTCTATACCATGTAATTCCCCTTTCCATTCTCAGCTCCTTGTTCCTAGGCCGGTGTTCCAGAATCCCCTAAAACCTGCAGGAATCCAATGTCAGGACATACCTACGGCCAGCATCAGCTTCTCAAAGTCCCCAGACAGCTCCCCTCGGATGCTGGCTTCGATCGGCTTCCCTGTGGTCTTCAGGTACTCATCGAACACTGCGTCAGACAGAGAGACAGGGAGGTTTGAGAGTGCCTCTGTAACCCCGAGAAGAAATGAGGACTTCAAGAGCAGGGGGGCGCAGTGGCCAGGACCTGACTGTCCACCATGAAACTAGGGCTGGTGCTCTGATGGAGGCGACTGGGAGATCACGCACATCACCAGCGTTGTGCAGATGAGCTTCACAGCTGGTGAGGGACTGCACCTCATCCCCTAACACGGAGACAGGACTGGCACTGGAGATGGAAGGCCAAGCATCCTGTTAATGACTTTGCTGAGGGACTGTACAAACCACTGTCTTAATATTAGGTTGGTGCAAAAGTAATTGCGGTTTTTGCCATTTTTTTTTAAAAGTAATGGTAAAAACCACAATTACTTTCGCAACAACCTAATAAACTCAGGACTAGAGTTTGAATTGGGACTGAAGTAGCTGTCATGTTCCATCAGTGGTAAAGAAACGAGATAAAGAAAGGAATTCTTGGCATAAACCCAAGGGAGCAGCTTTAGGTCTTCTCTGGAGCTTACCCAACCGAAGATGCTGCTTGCTGCGATTTCCCAAGATGTAAATGAACTGGGCTTCATCCGTTCCCCATTTCAGTTCCCCTGCCTCGTATAGGTCCTAAAGGGGAAAAGGTGGCACTTGACTGAAAGAGGAAACCTCAGGAGACAGGACACGCTGACCAGGCCACTCAGAACTGCTGCCTGATCCCTGAACACACCAGTAATTGGTAGCCTGAGGACCTCGGCGTATAAAACAGTCATGCATCTTTTAACGATAGGGATACATTCTGAGAACTGCCATTGTTAGGCGACTCTCCCATTGTGTGAGGATCGTAGAGCACGTACACACACCTAGATGGCATAGTCTACTACACACCCAGACTTCATGGTATAGCCTATCGCTCCTAGTCAGCACACCTGTTTGGCATGTTACCTGACCGAATACCATAGGCAACTGCAACACAATGGCAAGAATTTGTGTACCTAGACACATACAATCATAGAAAAGGCACAGTAAAAATATGGGGTTATAATCTCATAGGACTAGCATCATATATGTGGTCCATAATCTATTGGGACTAGCATCATATATGTGATCCATAATCTATTGGGACTAGCATCATATATGTGGTCCATCATTAACCAAAACGTCATTACGTGGTATATGACTATACCTATATGCCTTTCTTCCTTTCTTTCTGGAGAAACTCCTACTCAACCTTCAAGGCCCAGATTAAGTATTCCATTTTTTCTCAAAGTACTTCCCAATGCTCCCAGGCAGAGTTCTGTTTCCCTCCTTTCCTCCCTCTCCTAGGCTCCCATAGCTTTCTGCTTCTTTATCACTTTGATCTACTGTATATGATAATGACTTCTTCACATGTCTATCTCCACACTATTGTATGAGCTCCTTAACAACAGGGACTCTGTCATGGCATTCTCTGTATCTGCCCCTGTAGTGCTGCTGGCATGTACTGGGTACTCAAAATGCCTGCAATGTACAATATATTGATAGAGAAGGTGTTTGTGTGATTAATGCATACCTGTCTCTCCCGGTACCACTTGATTTTGTTCGTTAGTGATTTCCCAACGCTTGGCAGAGTGCCTAGCACATACTACGTATTTAACTTCAATAATATTAAATAACTGAATGAATAAAGAAAGCTCCAAAGTACATCTCACCAATATTACATATGGGATATACCTTTGAAAGATAACTTATATCTTTTCTTCAACAAAGCACCAGTATACATGATAGCTGTGGCTGGGTTATTTCTGGTATTTGATGCAAAGGACTTCACCTCCAGCCCTTCCCAGGGCCCCAACCTCTCCCCTCCCGAGGCTCTTGTGCTGTGCCTCAGGGACTTTCAACAGTGCTTGTTTACCTGGACATCCTGTTGTACCAGGTCCTCGCTCACTACATCATCCTCCTCCCTGGTTCCCTGGGCAGAGAGACAAAGAATATGTGTTTCAAACACTGCAAAGCCAAGCCAGGAGGGAGGCCTGAATGCCAGTGGTGGAGACAGGGAAAGCAGGAAAACCTGGTGGCCCAGGTGTGTCCAGAAGCAGTGACTGCTATTGCATGAAGACCACAGTATCTATTTTGTGAGGCAATGAAAGGGTCCCTCCCTCTGGCCTTTCCCTTCATCGTCAGGGCTGGGTCCACACAGGAGAGTCCCAAGAACAACCGAGGTTCTTTCAGGTGTCCCCAGCCCAGAGGTAGGCAGAGCCTTGTCCTGAGGACATCTCTGAGGACAGGGCCCCAGGTTCCTGAGGGTCCCTGCCACAGATCCTGGCATGGCCCATGACACTCCTCCAGCAATGATTCCACAGGGGCAAAGGATCTGAACATTTGCATTCTATTAGGAGCTCTTATGCCTAACTTAAAGAATTCACCAATAAGGATTTGGGCCCAAGATCTGAGCTCACAAGCTACAAAGTCACCAAATTCTAACGGTGCTTCTGTTGTTCTGCCCAAGCCCTTTGCCCCACCTGATAAGGAGGCTTACAAATAGAGGAGGATGCACAAAGGAAACAGGGGAGAGCAGTACTCAACTCCTTCTTACATGGGCAGAGGTCTGCAGGTGGCCTGGAGAGGTCTACAGCCACCCCTTCTTCGCCCTGGATTGTGCATTCTAGGATCTCAAATCCCCTGGGTTCTCTTTGGGACTGAGCAGAAGACAGGGCTGGCAAGCTTACAACGTGTGCCACGCTGCTGCTTACTGTCAGACCTTGAGGATACAAAATGCTTGACTCCAAGATACAGGGATACAACGCTCCTTTCCAGAAGCAGCAACTTTGAAAATGGGGCACAGGTCACACTATCTCACTCCTGAGGTTTCTCCTGATCATTCCCCAGCTGGTTAATATGGGATTGTTATGGCAATGAGAGGAACAGAGTTGGGAGGAGCTGGTATAAAATGGGAAATGGGGGAGAGAGGAAACATAGTGGTGGCTTAATTTATACACAAAGTTTCATAACCATCTGGTCCTTGGAGCTGAGCTTGAGACATCTCAATGCCTGTTCCCACCGTGCCTGTGGTCACAGAGATACCTAGAGGGCCAGGTAGACAACATTCGTGGTGAAGCGGGCAGGAGGCATATGATCTCCAGCCCACTGCAGTCATGCAGAATGCAGGTCTGCTGCTACCCCAACTTTCAATACATCAAAATGATACAGAAATTTGGTTTTTAAGCAAAATCTCACAATTTCCAAATGTTAGCAACTAACTCAAACTTGTTTTGCTTTGCTTCTTAAAACACATTGTATGGGGAAAAGAAAATCCAACTTGGCAGGTTGAATTCAGTCACAGACACCAATTTGGAGCCTCCTTATAGTCTCTTTGTGATATGCTTTGGGCGGGCTGTGAGGAGACAATAAGGCTCAGACGTGGGAGACTCCACACAGCAGCCCCGGGAATGCTGGGGTCCAGAAATGCGGCATGTGCAGCTGCAGAAGCCACGGCAGGAAGGAGGCCCAGAGAGGAGCGGGAGGAGTGAGTGTGGAGAGAGGAAGAAAGTCACAGCAGAAGACACCTCTGGGCACGAGAGGATTGTGTGCCAGAGGGAAAGCGCGTTAGCCAAATACACCTGCCTGCACAAACCAGCGGAAGCTGACCAGACCGCTGGACATTCAGCTCTACACCCAGGTGAGCCAGACAGAAGCCATCCCAAACTCCAGAGGAAAAAAACAGGCTGTGAACCAACCTGGAGCAGGACCACAAGCATCTTCTGGAAGTGGCCAGAGGTGTCGCCGATGATGTCAGCCTCCAGGTCCCGCTCGTAGGCTGCAGAAAGGAACGCAAGCTCTAGTCTCATCCCCAGAGACCTCAGGGATCCAGGATAAAGGCCCCTGATGCCCCCAGAATGATCAGATATTTTTAAAAATTCCCAAACCCAGTCTACGCGACCATCACGGCAAGACCCAGGGTGTATTTTCACGGCTCTTCGTACTGACCATGATGTGATGAAATGGAATCTGTCCACTCTCTCTACCCCACCTGTACCATGATGGTCCACCTGGACAGTGGCTATAGTTTTCTGATGGTTCTCTCCTCCCCTATTCTCAATGCCTTTACAATTCATGGCAACAAGGGTGGCTGTCTTAAAACCCATAACCGATCATGATACTCCTCAACTTCTCATTAGACTCAGAATAAAACACCATCTGCCCCTTGGCCTGCAGGCCCTGTGTGATCCTGCCCTGTCCTCTACCCGTCTAGCCTCGTACCAGCTACCAGGCTCATTTCCGTTTCAGGGCCTTGGCACTTGCCATGCCCTTTGTTGGAAAGATCTTCTCTCTATTCTGTATATAATTGGTTCCTCATTTCCTCCCAAGACCTCACTGGTAAAAGTTTGATTCTTGTTACCTTGTTTCCTTCATAACACTTAGCTAAAATACATCATCATTGTGTTTATCTGTTTACCTGTTTATTGTCTGTCTCCTCCATTATCTCATTATCTCATTGGTCTAAGAGAGAGGGACCCCTTTGGTTTTATCCACCACCATATCCTGAGAACCTAGCACATCACCCAGCACAAAGCAAGTACTTATTGGATAGATGAATGGGTGGACAAATGGATCAGAAGAAAGGAGGAGAGAAGGTAGATGGCTAGAATCTTAGTGTCTCCACCCTTGCAATCATCTTCATTTCATATCTGAAGATCCTAAGTGGCGCCTCCTGCCCATCTCACCATCTTTGTATGCTGCCACCAGCTGGTGCATCTGCTCATTGGTCCGGGAAGCCAAGATCTCAATGAGGCACTTTTCATCAGTGCCAATGCCCTGGGAGAAGAAAAGGAGCGCATGAGTTAAGGGCAGGGATGGGAGGCCACTGGACACAGGCTGAGATCAGGTCATAGCCAGGGCTATGACACCCCAGCACTCAGGAGGCTCCTCTCAAGCTCTTAGGCACCGATTGGGAACTGCTGCCCTGAGACTCCTAAGACATGGTTATATGATTTGGATGTGTATCCCCACCAAATCTCATGTCGAATTGTAGACCTGAATGTTGGAAGTGGGGCCTGGTGGGAGGTGATTGGACCATGGGGGCGCTTTCTCATGAAGAGTTAGCACCATCCCCTTGGTGCTGTTCTCACGATCATAAGTTCTTGTGAGATCTGGTTGTTTAAAAGTATGTAGCACTTCCCCCCCTCCCCACTTGCTCCTGCTCCCACCGTGTGAGATGCCTGCTCCCTCTTTGCCTTCTACCAAGATTGGAAGCTTCTTGAGGCTTCCCCAGAAGCAGAAGCCACGATGCTTCCTGTTCAGCCTGCAGAACCATGAGCCAATTCAACCTCTTTTCTTTATAAATTACCCAATCTCAGGTGTTTCTTTATAGCAACAAGAATGGACTTATGAATAAGAATGGACTATGAGAATGGACTAAAACACATAGGTTCTAGTTCTGCCTCTTCCAGCTCTGTGAATTCTCTTCAGAAACTATCTTTTTGGGCCTCAGTTTTCTCATCTGTAAAATGTAGATGATATTAGTTGCTCTGCCAAACTCACAGGGAGAAGGAGAAGATAATAATCTCACACTGCTAAGTTCATCAGTTTATAAAATGAACTCATGCTTAATAGCTCATAGAAGACAAAGATCATAGCACTTTATAGACTGTAAAGTGCTAGATATACCTGAAGGGCTTTGTCTCTTCTTTCTAGGGGGCAATTCTTTACCTCTACCTCAACCAGGCTGAGCTACTCCTTGTACCCTAAACACAGGACCACAACGTCTCCTGCCATTTTTACCCCCTGCAATGACCTTGACACTCCTAGCCACCAAATCCTCTCTGGGATTTGGGGCTTACCTTGATCCTATTATCCTTTAAGATGCCCTCTCAAACAACCCTTGGCCCAGGGTCGTGTTGATTACCTTTAGTGTGCCCTTGGCCTCAGGAGTGTTAGACACAATTTGTCTTCATGTCCCTATAACCTGTATCCTTGGACTACAAGCTCCTGGTAAGGGGGTCTGCGCCAAGGGCCCCTTTCATGGGGTGTGCATCACGCTGACATTGGTCTGCATCTGCCTGTGTAAAGACCGGGATGCTCCTCTGAGATAAACTGAGATGTGTCTGTGAAGCAGGACACATCTCACATCTGCTGGGTGGCTATGGGGCTCACCAGCTGCTTTTGGAAGAGCCCACAATCTTTCCATTCACCACATCCCCACCCCAGCACACACATACACTCCCCACTTCTTACCGAGATGGCATCTTTAATTTCTTTGGCATCGCAATAGGCAGGTGGTCTCATCAGGCCCACAATCAGCCGTTCAAACTTGCCCGTCAATTCATACTTTAAATCAGCAATGAGGTCCTGGCGGGTGGGGAGGAAGAGGAGAGAGAAGAGGAAACAGGAAGAGTAGTTACAATGGTAAGAATTACACTTAATGAGCACCTACTCTGGCAGGTGCTGGGCTAAGTAATCTCATTACATCGTCACCTTTGGAGGTATGTACTGTTACCAACCCTAAGAGACAGGCTCAGAGACAACAGGGATTTTACTCCAAGTCATGCTGCTAGCAAACGGCGGTGCAGGGCCAAGTCCACAGCCCTGTGCCACTTCCCCACCGCTGTCTGCTTCCTCGTTTACTGTGTATCTCTCTCACTATCTGGCAGTCCACAGAGTTGATACCTCAACCATCTTATTCACTACTGCAGCCCTAACCCCTAGCATGAGCCCAGCATACAGCAGGTGCTGTGGGTGTATGAAGGGCTGAAAGACCCCAGCTGATGAGAAGAAAAAGAGCAGGGTAAGGTGTCAGCCCACAGGCTGACCTGCAGTGCCATATCCAGGAAATAACCTGAATGAGCACACAGGTGAATGAAATCATTCTTCCACCCCCCCCCACCCCCAACCCCATGGGCCCTCCGGTTGCCATGGTTACCTTGCCGTAGAGGGACTTGTAGCTCTGACAGATCTCCTGCCTCTGCCTGTTGCTCCGGGAGGTGATTATATCCAGTATGGCCTCCTTGTCACTGCCTGGAATAGGAGACAGCAATCATCATCCTACCCACCCTGCCTCCAGGAAGCCCACCAGGGCTGCTTCCTTCCCTGGACACAGGCCTAGTAGCTCCCTGCAGGCCTCAGCATGAGCCTTCCACTCATCAGGTGCTGGTGTCAGGGAAGAGGGTCAGTGGGGACTTATTAAGTCACGACTGAAAGCGGACACAGCATACACACTATCTGCGCTCAGAAGACCCCTGATCCAGCTCCTC
The DNA here is from genome assembly GCF_000951045.1 of Mandrillus leucophaeus. Taxonomy (NCBI): domain Eukaryota; kingdom Metazoa; phylum Chordata; class Mammalia; order Primates; family Cercopithecidae; genus Mandrillus; species Mandrillus leucophaeus. The sequence continues at coordinate 1,029,835 of NW_012102943.1, read as the reverse complement.
ACTGCACAAGTCAGGGAATTAAGGCCCAGAGAGGGGAAAGAACTTGTCCAAGGTCTCACAATGAACCTGGCTTAGAAAACCCAGGTGTCCTAACACCCAGTACAGGGTTCTTTCCACCACAAGACAAAGAAGAATATAAGCACCACCTTCAGACTGTGGCTATCTCTGAGCAAAGGCAGCAGGCGGCATTATCAGGAGGGGGATCTACCAAGGAAATTTCAGCTACACAAATGAAGCACTAGCTCTTAAGTTGGGTGGTAAATCTATGGGTGAGATTTCTATTACTCTTTATACCTTTTTTTCTGAAACATTTTATTATAACATCATGAAAATTAACAAAAAGAAGAGACCAAAAACAATGAATAAGTGCACTTCACCATTTCACAGATCCTACCACTACCACCAGAAGGGCTCTGGGCTGTGTCTACATTTGGGGGATACCCCCCCAAGCTCCCGTGAAGCCTGGCACCCACCAAAGCCCTTCATGGCAGTGTACAGAGCCTCAGCATCCTGGTTGGGGTCAAAGCCTGGGAAGTCATGGATGGAGCCCCGGTATTTGGCACCCTGTGGAGAGAAAAGTAGAGGGTGAGCTGCCAATCCCGGACTGAGACCAAGCACCCAGTCCCCCAACCTCGGGTCAGATGCCTACCCCAGTCCAGGCTGAGCTCCTTTCCCTGCAAAATCGAGTGCTGGCCACATACACCCCGGGTAGCGGTGTGGATGACTCTCTCATACCACCTGCTGCAACCCACCCAAAGGACAGTGCCATTTCCCCAAGGGAGAGGGGCTTGGCCAAGGCCTGCAGCCCTGTACCACCTTCCAAAGCATCCAGGAGAGGGTAAAAAAGCCTGGCTGAGTGTAGGAGATGAAAATGATGCCTGCAAAAATAGCAAGAGTCATATATATATATATATATATATATATATATATATATATAAAATTTTTTTTTTTTTTAAAAGAGATGGGGTCTCACTCTATAGCCCTGGCTAGTTTTGAATGCCTGGCCTCAAACATTCCTCCCACCTTGGCCTCCCAAAGTGCTGGGATTATAGGCGTGAGCCAGTGCACGCAGCCAGCCCCTCATATTTGTACAGCATTTTATGTTTACACTTTCACCTCTGTGAATGTGATTAGTGTAGCCATTTGTAGATGCTCTTAATTTTATTTCTATTGCGGAAGCCAAGCCCAAAGAAGAGCCACTAGTGGGAGGTCACACAGAACCCAGACCTTTTCCCCCTGCTCTCCAGCTCCAGGAAACTTGCAGATGTCAGCTACTGAGGGTGGGGTCCTGGGCACAGGGGGTCCAGAGACACTCTCAGTTCAATGCCAAGATGAGGTGCTGCCCCTCTGGGCCCAGTAAACTGCGCTGTGAACCGGCATCTGAGGACAAGCTGGCTTGGTCTTTGAGGGGAAGGAGAGAAGCGGCAGAGTGCCAGGGGATCTTAGATATTGAACCTGAACCTGAATGCACAATGGGACTGGTTCACAGAGAAGTCAGATGTGGGTCAGTTACACGGCACTGAGAAGTGGGGGGTCTGGGAGAGCAGCCGAGAGCTGGCAGTGTGGAGGATGCCAGAGCCTGTCACTGAGCACACAGCACAGTGACAAGGCACTTCATCTGTGCTAGGCCCTACGCTAATGGCTGAGGAACTGGGGAAAAAGGGGACCCAATTCCTGTCTTTCACGAGCTCCTGGCCCAGTGGCAGAGACAGACAAGCACATCAATTACTATAAAGCTTGTAGTAAATACACTAAGACAAAAATAAGGTAATGTGGGAAAACAGCAGAGGCTGATCCAGCTGCGGGAAATCAGGAAAGAATCCAAAAAAGAGGGAATTGAGGGTGGTCCACATAGACCTTGCCTTTAGGGAGGCAGAGGTGGAGCAGAACAAGCCCTGGACTTGGACCTGGACTGGACCGCCTCCCCGCCTCCCCGCCTCCCCGCCTCCCGGTCTCCCGGTCTCCGTGCCTCCCAGTGTCTGCACTGCAGGACCCGGGCCAGGCCTCTGCTTGCTCTCTGGTCTCTGTCTGCAGAGGCTGGCTCCTCTGAGGTATGCATGCGTGGGCGTGGAGATACTATTTAAAGTTCTGACCAGAAAGGAACACAGCTGTCTTCCTGCCACCTGGGAATCCCCTGCAACCTGATCACGCCCCTGGGTAGAGACGTAAAGAGTAACACATACCCAGAGCAGGGCGCCTTGCAAGGAGCTTGGTGAGTGCAGGATGGGGGCTTTACTGCCAGCGCTCTCCTTGGCCTTCCTTCAGACCTCACAACCGGAGCCTGAGACATTCCTGCTGCCTCCTCCACCCCAGCAGGCAGTCTGTTCCAGAAACCTCTGAGAGCAGACACCAGGTCCATTCTGCCCACTGCACAGAGACTGACCAAAGGGGACACTCAAGTATTTGCCACATGAATAAATGAACAAGAACACGGAACAACCGGGGTCCTCCAGGAATTTCACTTCTACATTCTTTTCTCTTTCTTTCTGGACACCTCCAGCCCAGCAACATCAAAAAGGTACAGCAGACAAGATTAGCTTCTCAGATGGATGGGGAAACAAGAGGTGGCTGGGCGCAGTGGCTCACGCCTGTAATCCCAGCACTTTGGGAGGCTAGGCGGGAGACCACTTGAGGTCGCGAGTTAGAGACCAGCCTGGCCAACGTAACGAAACCCTGTCTCAGCTAAAAATACAAAAATGAGCCGCCAGTCATGGTGGCAGGTACCTGTAATCCCAGCTATTCGGGAGGCTGGGGCAGGAGAATCACTTGAACCTGGGAGGCAGAAATTGTAGTGAGCTAAGATCGCATCACTGCACTCCAGCCTGGGTGACAGAATGAGACTGACTCTGTCTCAAAAAAAAAAAAAAAAAAAAAAAAAGAGAGAGAGAGAAACAAGAAGGCTCAGAAGCTCAAAATTATTTCTTTGCAAGGATCCTTAAAGACCTTTTAGTTCAGCTTCCCACTCAGTTATTGAGTCCATGGAGAATGGAGACTGTTGAGAATAAGACAAATCATTCTGCCTAAGAAGAACCGTGGAGCCCCAGCTCTAGCACGGGCTTGGCACAGAGGCTGGAAGGAACTGTGACTGGGCTGAATGAATGGATGGAGACACCCATGACGGCCCAAGCCCTGAGATGGAGGAAGCTGAAGGGGAAGACGGTGAAGGGAGACCTCCCTGGCACTGGATCCCTAGCAATGCTGTGTCCAATGCCAGGGCCTCCTGAGACCAGTGTGGAAATATTAAGCTTTGAAAGATGCCACCAGGGGCAGGTTGTCCAGGGTCTGTCCGGGCCCTCTGCAGACTGGCCTGTTGCCATGATTCATGGCTGTTTTTCCTTCCACCTGTCTGGACCAACCTGTCCTAATCCACAGTAGCACTAGCCTGTAATCCACCTCAGTAGTAGGATGTCCCTCCCACGGCTCACTTGGAAAAAGAGAGGGAAAGGACTTTGAGAACCACAAGCTGAGAATTAAATGAGGAAAGTTGGTCTCAATATTACCACCTGTGTCCCAGAAGACCCAGAACAGAGAGGGCAGGTGACATGTCAAGACCACATAGCAAGTCAGAGGCCCAGCTAGGAAGGGAATCCAAGGCTTTTTCTAACAGACCAATCTCTCCCTTCCCCTCAGATTCCATCTGGGTGGGAGATGGATCCCATATATCAACCAGAGCTGGAGATAAGAAGGGGCAACCACCACACAGCCCAGTGCTTCCTCCTGGTCAACCACACCAGCCTGCCCCTCTCCTTGAATACTGAAACATCTGAGTTATTGCCCTGTGCTGTTTGCCTCTATGCCATTTTGACCCTATATTCAAGGCTATAAAAAGGCAGTAATGCTGTCCAATCCACAGCATCCTAAGTGCTTCTCACACTCACATACTCACACTTCCAGGGCAGCTAGGGCTACCCTACCATTCATTCAATCAATCAATCAAGCAAGCAAGTGACATTTACTGAGAGTCTACTAAGTAGATGCTTAGGACCAAGGACCACTAAGAGCTCAGAATCTGGTAGAGAGATACATGACAACTTCAACTACAAGACAGTGTGGTGGATACGAGGCTACGGGCAGCATGGGAGCTAGGAGATATTTCCCTTAGAAGCTCTGGAAGGACAGGGACTGTGTCTTTCTTGCTCACTAATGCATTTCTAGCACCAAGTAGAGGGCCTGGGGCAATCAAGCACTCACTGAATATTTGTTTCACGAATGGATGGATGAATATGCATATATTGCAAGCAGATCAGAGAAGGTTTTCTGGAGGTGATGTCTAAGCTGAGTCCTGAGGGATGAGCAACAGGCTAGCCCCAAGGAGTAGAGGAGGGAGGGGAAAGGTGAAGAGGAAGAAGGTATCACACAGAGGAGACACATGGCAAAGGCCTGGAGGGAAGCAAGAGGCACTTGGGAAAGCCAGCCCAGAGTCTCCAGTGCTCAGAGCAGACGCTGGGTGTCACTAAGATCATCCACTAGAAGCGGGGAAGGCAAAGGGATGAGGCTGGAGAAGATGATGGGGATAAACAATTCAGACTCTTGTAATGCTGGCAAGGGCAGCTCTAGCCCTGCTGGGCTAGCCTGGGCGCAACACCTAAGCCAGGATCTGGGTAAGGCAAGGCTCTGGCACCCTGGCATTGTTTTCCTTATGTATTACACAAAGCTGGCCACTCAAAACCCTGTCCCTAGTATTTGGCATTCTTTACTAGGTTGAGCCATGTAACTTGCCTTGTAGGTAGATTAAAAACAGTCAAATAGCAGCAGATTTCAAATGGTTCGAATCAATACCTGTCTGGTTGATATGTAGCATCTAGAAACTATTTTAACTTGTCTGTTGGGGTGGAGGTGTGTTGGTGGTGACAAGCACCAAGATAGAGTGTGAGTCCAGATTCTTCAGAGCTCACAGCCAGATGCCCAGAGTCGCTAAGGTCATGGGATTGTAAGCTGCCGGGAAGGGATGCAGAGAAGAGGGAAGCGTGTCCCCAGGAGGAAGGGCGGGGGATGAGGCAGCACGCAGACCCCCTTTCCTATTGCCGCCCCTCCTCCTCCACTGTTCTCCCCCTCATACAATGTGGGTGGTCACAGCAGTGTCTGGGGAAGGGGCTGAAGTGCCATGCTGAGGGAAGGGCGCCTAATGACCTATACAAGCCTTGATCAAAATGCTCACTTAGAGACAAGCTTCTCGAGCAGCAAGCTTGGGCTCCTGCACAGTTCTTTGCACAGGACTAGTAAGATCTTCCAAGTGAGGACCTATTAGATTAGTCGTCCTGGGACCCCCCAGGATCATAGCCACTAGAAGCAAAGGTAAGGGGCTTAGCACTGGTCACATTTGGAGACACAGAGACAGCCCCTCAAATCATCCAGGCCCAGGCTTCCCACCGTGTCATTCTCACACCAGCTTCGTGAATTCTTCATCTCTAAGCGCCACCTGCGCAGCTGCACAGGCTTCTCACCCACCCCACCCCGACTGCCTGTCGCACCTGGCTGCAGGAACCCATGATCAAGGCAGGGGACAGCAGAGAAGGGACTTTCCACCCTGAAATATTCAGCAAGTCCTGGTGCCAGATGGTGAGCAGCCGGGCCCTGGGGCTCTGCGGGGCTGGGCCCCACACAGGCTGCTGCTGGAGCAGGAGTCTTGGTGGCCTCTTGGGAGCAGAGGCGATGTCCCCAGAGAGACAGGTACATGGCCAGGACTCCAGTTGAGAACTGCCTTGGCCGGTCCTGACCCAGGCCTCACCTCCACAGCTCCCAGAAGTCCCAGGCACAAGCACCTGCCTATCCTGCCCTGTCCTCAAGGTGTTTTTATGTTCATTATTGCATTCAAACCCAGAACGTCCCTGTGAAATGGAGGCCCCAGCGCCATGCCTCCTGGGTCTTCCATGACCCCACCCTATTTCTTCATGTCTTCGGGCCTCAAGTTCTCCTGTTCCGAAAAGAGAGATAGGGAGAACAGCACAATAACCACAGTGGAAGGAACTGGGGGGTGTGACTAGGCCAGAGAAGAGGGAGCAGTTTGCTGTGTGCATGCACATGTGTGTATGCATGCATGCATGTGTGCGTGTGTTGGGGTTTTGGAGGACACCAGATTCAAGCTAATAATTAAAAACCCAGCTAAAAACTGGAAGCAACAACTTCAGCTCAACGGCAGGGAAGCTTTTCTCACATTCCTCTGTTATTGTCTTCTGCAACCCTCCTCTCCCCCAAACCACTGCACCCCAAGCACGCCAAATTACCTTTACTCCCCTGAGCACGCTGCATTTGCTCTCCCTCTAGCCTGTCCCAGTTGTCCCTACCTAGACCACTCTCAGCCCCCTTGTTCTTCCCCTGAGTAGCTCTCCCTAGGCAACTTCCCCTCTCTCCTCAACCTAGGTGGGATGCCCTCCTGCGTGCCCCAGAGCTTCTTTACTGCCCCACCAGAACACTGTGCATGGAGGGTACCAACTCACCCCAAAGGAGGAGGGTTCCCTAAGGCCCTGCCACCCTGGGACTTGCTTGCAGAAGGTCTGCTGGCCCCCGGTCCATGGCAACAAGAAACCACAGATCAGCCGGGCAGAATGCATGGCCCAAGAGCACCGGACCAAGGTCCAAAGATCTGCACCCTAGGTCGTGGCCTCTCTGATCTCCCAGGGCCTGTCCTGTCCACTTCGATCATCTAGAATCCTGCAGTTCAAATGCCCTTCAGGAAGTAGCTCTAGTATGACTCCACATAGGAAATGGGGAACAGTGAAAGTTCCACCTTGGATTTTTGCCCATAATCAGTAACAGTCTTTCCTTCTAGGCAGAGAGGCCACTTGTACACACAGTGCACTCCTCAGTGGCTGAGATGAAGGCCACAGCTAGGACTTCTCTGAAGGTATGGATCCTATAACATCCTGTGCTCTTCAGAAACTGTGAATATCCTATAAGCCCAGGTTCACTGGGGGCAGTCATGATGTCAAGGATGGATGGAGTTTTGGTATTACTGAGTTCAACCATTCCGTCAGGGGAACATGAGGCCCAGAGACCTCACAGACAGCTTCTGTCTGTGCATTCTGTGGCCAGTAGTTCTGGGTTGGTTGGAGTAAGGGACAACGGGGCCAAGTCCCATGATTTTCTTCAAGATCCCTGAGTTTTTTCTCCCTGCCAATCCCATCATCACACTGACTGCATCACTTTCTCCAAGGCCAGCCAACAGACAGCACCCTCAGGCAAACCCCAACAGAGGGCAGCGGGGTTTTTTGTTTTTTGAGACTTGCTCTGTAACCCAGGCTGGAGTGCAGTGGCATGATCTCGGCTCATCACAGCCTCAATCTCCTGGGCTCAGGTGATTTTCCCACCTTAGCCTCCTAAGCAGCTAGGACTACAAGTACATGCCACCTTCGTATTTTTTCTAGAGATGGGGTTCCGCCATATTGTCCAGGCTGGTGTCGAAATCCTGAGCTCAAGTGATCTGCCCACTTCAGCTTCCCAAAGTGCTGGGATTATAGGTGAGAGACACCATGCCCAGCCTCAACAGAGTAGAGTCGAGGTCAGAGTCCTACCTCTGACCATGGCCGGAACCCAGTCTCAGCCACATGGGAGTAAAAGTTCTCATGTGCCTCCAATTCTATTGCCCAGCAGAGTGGTCAGACATAAAAGACTGAGGTTAGAGTCTCCCAAGCCAAGGAAATTTCAATCCCAAATGGGTGTGACAGAGAACATTTGCATATCCAGAGGAGAGAAACCCCTCTATTGCCTTTTTGCCTGTCAAGTTTCTATTTCCCTTCCTCAGGCCAAATAGTTCAGGTGGGACCAACTCCACTTCCTCGCTCCAAGAAAGAACAGGTTACCCAGGCCCAGCCGATGAGAACCAGGCCTGGGCCTTCCCCTGGAATCACTGGGCGTGAGTTACGTTGTTTTCTCCCTGCGCTGCCAAGACAGCAGAGTGGAAGCCTGGAGCTGCTGATGACTACCACGTCAATGCGAGGAAGAACCTACCCAAGAATGAAGCCACGAGAAGCAGCCCAGCTCACACAGGCAGAATCTTGACACTATCATTTGAACCCCTGGATTCAACCAGACCTGAAGCCCTGGGCCTCTCTGTCAGGTAAGCCAATATACATCCTTTTCTGCTTAGGATATTGTGGGTGATATTGCATTATGGTGAGCTGCATCTGAAGAGCCGAGACTTGTAACAGGAGCAAGCAAAGCCTAAGAACCTTTCCTCCTTCTTTCAAGCTGAAGGTACCAGGGGGTCTCTGCAGCAGGCCTAGTGACTCCAGGAGGATCCCAGGCCCAGAGAAAGCAGAGTACCACCTTCAGGAAAGAGAGGCCCCTCACCTGTGCTGGTTTGGCCATGGTCTCCGGTTCTGCAGCAGAATCCACTGTGGAAAAGAAAGAGAGCGTATGAGACTCCCCCCAGATCTAATCAGCCCCTTTCTTTCCCTTACATTTCCTCCCTCTGCTGTTTTCCAGCTGCCCCCAGCTCTTCAGGTTAAATCAGACCCAATGACCCAGCTCAGGACCGATCGCATTTTTTTCAGAAGACAATGGACAGATTAGATGGTGTCCAGACATTCATAGCAGTATGGGAAAGGGACGTGCATCCCCGAGGGAGGGCGGGCATGGCACTGACCACCACTGACCCCTTGACTCCTCCAGACTAGGCAGGGTACCTGTCTCACCACCGTCTCAGTTAACACTCACAGAAATCCTTTCACACATCAGATTCTCCTTTTTTATAGAGAGGAAACTGAGGCTGGAGCATCACAATAAATGAGCCAAGATCACACAGCTTAGAACTGAATTCAACAATTTCTAGATCCCAGAGTCTATACTATCTGCACCATGCATGCCCTCTTTTCAAGTCAACAAGGATGGCTTCAGAACCCAGAGCTTGACTGCCTGCAGATAGGACTCAAAGGGCTTCCAACCACCTGCTGCAGTATCTGAAGGACTGTCATTCCTGAACAAGTCGATATGCACTCATTTAGCACCTACTCCGAGTCAGGCATTGCTCTGGGCACTGTGCATACAGAAATTATGAGAGATTTTTTAAACTCGGTTTCTCTGGAGCTTATGCTGTAATGGGAATGAATAACAAATGCACTCATCAGGCTGAGATAAGAACTACAGAGAAAAGACAAGAGTTGGTGAGGAGAGTGACAAGGGGTGTAGTCCCAGGTGGAGGGGGTCAGAGGATCTCACGAATGCAACTAGGGGCACACCAGGGGGCAGTGCAAGTGAGGAACCACCAGGAGCTCAGTGTGGCTGATGTGGTAGCAGGGAGTGGTGTGGTAGGATGTAGGGTCTGGGACCAGTGCCTGCGGCCACCGTAAAGACTGGATTTTTCAGGCTGGTCATGGTAGCCCATGCCTGTAATCCTGGCTCTTTGGGAAGCTGAGGTGGGAGAATAATTTGAGCCCAGGAGTTCGAGACCAGCGTAGGTAACATACTGAGACCTGATCTTTATTAAAAAAAATTTTTTTTAAATAGCTGGACGTGGTGACACATTCCTATAGTCCCAGCTACTTGGGAGGCTGAGGCGGGAGAATTGCTTGAACTCAGGAGGTGGAGGCTGCAGTGAGCCAAGATTGCACCACTGCACTCCAGCCTGAGCAACAGGGCAAGACCCTGTCTCAAAAAAAAAAA
>NW_012102943.1:1017768-1019530 GCF_000951045.1 Mandrillus leucophaeus | reverse complement strand
GCCTGTAGTCCCAGCTACTCGGGAGGCTGAGGCAGGAGAATGGCGTAAACCCGGGAGGCGGAGCTTGCAGTGAGCTGAGATCCGGCCACTCCACTGCAGCCTGGGCGACAGAGCCAGACTCCCTCTCAAAAAAAAAGAAAAAGAAAAAAAGGTAAACATAACAAAGTCAATCAGATTTACCCAGTAAGACCCAAAAGGAACAGAACTAGGAGAGTAGAAATCATGGAGACATTTCAGCTCAATGCCTTCCAGTTCTCCACATAGTCCCTGTTCCCCCAAGACTTAGGGAAAAATCTTAGCCATGTGACCATGGACTTATTGCTCATTTTTGAGTTCAAGGTGATCTCAAGCACAAAACTGAAGCTTTCTCTTTCCTGCTTTGTAGGGTTGTTGGAGGATAAGACCTAAGTTATGTCAAAGGCAGCACATAAGAGGCCCAGGCGCGAGACCCCCTCTTAGTAAATGGTGATATTCACTGTGCTGGTGGGAAGTTGAGGACAGGGGCTCTGTTGTGTTGCCTCTGCGTCCCCACTGGCTGATTATGAGTCCCCCAAGCTGCAGTCAGTAGAGGACAGTCATCAGATGGGGTTGGAAGTGAAAGGCAGAGGATGGATCTGCCTGCAAATAAATGCAGCTCAGCTCAGCTCAGCTCAAGGAAACCCTGCAGTTTCCCTGGCAACCGGGGGCCCGTTGGTACAACTGTGCAGCTCTCACCAGGAAACGGAAACTGTACCCCCTTTCCAGTGTGTGTTGGGGGGAGGAGGGGGCCCACATCTACCCCAGGATATGGCTGGAGGCTAGCTCTGGGTTTCCTCTGACCTGGCGGATGGTAGGGGGAGACAGTGAAGGAAGCCCAAGGCTAGCAGAGAACCAGGGACTGAATGAGACCCAGGAAGTTAGTTGACACAGGCAGAGGGAGGGCTGAGGCCTGTCACCTGCACCTCCAGCCTTGAAGCACTTTCCTCTGGGCTTGTTGCTGGAAATTTCAGCTGCTGGCTGCAGCCCAGGCCCATCTGGAGGAACACCCCTTTCCAAGGAGAGATGGCTCCAAGGAGGTGCTTCCTACTTCTTGGGAAGATTTTCTCAGCTCTGAGAGCAGTTTCTATGTGCCTTGTGTGAGTGCACGGTTCATATGTAAAAAGCAAGCTCCTTTCAGAACTAGATGTTCAGACTGCAGTTCTGAGGGCCAGTCCCCCTGCTGATTCCACAGCCCCTCCTCTGAGGGCTCTGGGAAGCTCCTGAGCTAATCATAAATACACCATTTACTCTGGCTTTAAGATGGCTTCTGATCCCTTCCAGAGCAACCCAGACCATACTGCTCAAATTGGCTGAATATTTTACATCCAGCATTTCAGAATCCCAGAAAGGCCTTTAATAATCCACGACTCCAAGTCCCTCATTTTCTAGACGGGGTAAAGGCATCTCAGAAAGGGAAAGTGACTTGCCAGGGCCCAGGAAGCAGCCAACATCTCTGCCTAGCAGCCCTCGATCATAACAAGCCGCCACACAACTGTGGGTCTTGGCTGCAATGGGACACCAGGAAGAGTCCAAAGAACAAGACCCCGGTTCTGGTTCCCAGTCTGCCCCATGTAACTTCAGGTAAGCCAGATCCCTCTCTGAACCTCAGTTTCTTATCTCTAAAGTGGGAACAATACATCACTTCCTCTTTGGTAGGATCTATAGTTAGAGGCTTTTAGAGATTTCAACCCAGGATTTTCACAGCAGAATATCAGTCCTAGGAGGGTTATCTCCCAGGCCACAG
>NW_012102943.1:1011464-1012988 GCF_000951045.1 Mandrillus leucophaeus | reverse complement strand
CTCCAGGTTGTCTGACTCTAGACTTTCATTGTTTTTGAGCTATTTTACAGGTCAGTAAGTTGCAGATAATTGATGGTAACACAAAGTAATTCTAATATATACTCCTTGCCCTCTCTGGTAAAGGTCCAATTGATTTCCCACCCCCTCAGGTAGAAAAACCAGTTTAGTCTCTAATTGTACATTGCTTTCAATACAAAGGTGTCTTTTGAGTTGGTTATAACATCTGCCTGGTGCGGTCATTGATTAATAAGTAGAACAGCACATGATCATTTTTGTATCTGTATGAGTCATAATTTTACCGTTTTTAGAAAATTACTGCATATGCCTCTTTCCTGCACCCCCTCCCACAGGGCGTGGCTCCTAGGATGGTTGGGGGTAAAATGCACTAAATGACTTTCATGCTTTCTTTAGTGACCTCAGCAAATGGAACCATCTACTATTGGTTTTCGAACTGTGCTTTACTCCTCTTTCTATAGCCAGGAGATAAACTAGAGAGGTTAAGTCACTTACCCAACATCAGAAGAAAATCAGTCACTAAGCGGGGGCGTGTTTTTCCATAAACATTTATTTGAGCACCTCCTGCAGACTAGGCCCACTGGTAGGAGTTGGGGGTTGAACAGAAAATGAGACAGACAAGGCTCCTGGCCCCACAAAGCTGGTGACGTGGTGATGTTATACAGCAGTTTGCAGTATATATATAGAGAGATCCTATACACAACCCATAACCAAGGAAAAATTGAGTATGTACCACGATAAACAGAAATATACTTTAAAAATATGACATTGAAAGTACATTTAATAAAGAGTCCAATAGTTTCTTCCTGTACCCCCAAAAGATCATCTTCAGTGACTCCTGGGGTATATCCATCCCACTTAGGCCCCTGGCCTATAAAATCTAGATCCTTCCCTCTTTCCCCCTTCTTGCTGGCTTCTCCCCCAGTCTGCAGGAAGACACTCAGGACCCGCTCCATAACCCTCCAGGAGCCTTGATTCTGATGAAGCTGGGGTAAATGCCATCCCCCGGCTCTGTGCATGCGCACACCCCCCAGCTTGACGCACTCGGCTTTCTTAGAGAGCAATGTCTTTTCCTCTCCTGACCCAGAACCATTGATCCTAGGGCTGGACAAGGCCTTAGGAGATCATCTGTCTGCTTCAGGATTGGAACTAGTCCAGCCTAGGTTTGAATTCCAGCTCAGGTCACTTTTGTGAGAGGCAGCAAAGTAGTGTCTCACAGTGTAGAGGCTGGAGCCAGACTGCCTGAGACTGAAGCCTGACGGCGATATTTAGCAGCTGTGTAGTCTTGTGCAAGTATTGAGCCTCTCTGTGCCTGTTTCATACTTAAAAAAAAAAAAAAAATGATAGGATAAAAATAGCACCTCCCTCATAGGAGTTATGATGCGGATAAAAAAATTAAGACAAGTCTAGAGCTTAGAAGAGGACCTGGCACACAGGAAGCACTATATTTTATAAGCATTTGTCATTCTTATTTCTTCCTTAAACTTTTAAGGGCTGGAGTTTCCACGT
>NW_012102943.1:981097-1009080 GCF_000951045.1 Mandrillus leucophaeus | reverse complement strand
TTCTCAGCTCTGAGAGCAGTTTCTATGTGCCTTGTGTGAGTGCACGGTTCATATGTAAAAAGCAAGCTCCTTTCAGAACTAGATGTTCAGACTGCAGTTCTGAGGGCCAGTCCCCCTGCTGATTCCACAGCCCCTCCTCTGAGGGCTCTGGGAAGCTCCTGAGCTAATCATAAATACACCATTTACTCTGGCTTTAAGATGGCTTCTGATCCCTTCCAGAGCAACCCAGACCATACTGCTCAAATTGGCTGAATATTTTACATCCAGCATTTCAGAATCCCAGAAAGGCCCTTAATAATCCACGACTCCAAGTCCCTCATTTTCTAGACGGGGTAAAGGCATCTCAGAAAGGCAAAGTGACTTGCCAGGGCCCAGGAAGCAGCCAACATCTCTGCCTAGCAGCCCTCGATCATAACAAGCCGCCACACAACTGTGGGTCTTGGCTGCAATGGGACACCAGGAAGAGTCCAAAGAACAAGACCCCGGTTCTGGTTCCCAGTCTGCCCCATGTAACTTCAGGCAAGCCAGATCCCTCTCTGAACCTCAGTTTCTTATCTCTAAAGTGGGAACAATACATCACTTCCTCTTTGGTAGGATCTATAGTTAGAGGCTTTTAGAGATTTCAACCCAGGATTTTCACAGCAGAATATCAGTCCTAGGAGGGTTATCTCCCAGGCCACAGGATTGCTCCCCATCTCCACCTGCCAATATGCAACGTTTATCATTTTGGTTGAAAGAGCTGTTCAAGACTAGTAAACGGGGTCATTCCAGACCTGTGCCTCTTTCCTCCCAGGAACCCTGATTCTCTCACATCTAGATGAGATTCATTGTGACGACTTATCATGACTGATCATTCCTGAAACCCACACAAGAGCAGAAAGAATGGTCTGGGTGGCTTTGTGCTGCTCTGGCCACCCCTTGCCTCATCCTTTTGCCTGCAATCAATCATGTTTCTTCCTTCCCCTTTGAGAGCTCCAGGCTGACTCTAGAAGGAACGGCTCAACCACAGAGATGTGGATAGGGGAAGGGTTTTATCCAAGTCATGTGAAGGCATGGGCTTTGAGGCACAGATATTGCAAAGCAGTTTTTTATTTAAGTAAGTTACTTAAACTGAATCTCAATTTCCAATTTCCATGCCTGCAAAATGCAGACAGAAATACCTACAGATACTGAGAAATAAATGAAATAACATATGGAAAACATTTAGCACAGTGCCTGGCACACAGTAAAGGCTCAAGAAATGGTGGCTTTTGTTATGATAAGCCCAAACATTTACAATGGAGGCAATGTGGCATTAGAATCAATGCAGGCTTTGTGGTCAATGCCCAAGTTCAAATCCTGACCATGCAAATTCTGAGCTCAGTAAATTGGGCAAGTTATGGAATTTCTCTGCCTCAGTTTCTTCATCTCTGAAATGACACTCTTGTTAAGGTTTCTGCGAAGATTCAATGAAATAAGGCAGGTGAAATACTAAGCATGGCCAGGTACAGATTGTTTAATAAACGGTGACTTCCGTTGTCACAATCATCATTATTACAGCAGCAGTCTCCAAAGTGGGGTAATGGGTATGACAATCCACTGGGGTGCAGGACGAGAATATCACCACTTTCCAAATGTTTTAATCTTGCCCTTTTATGTTCCATTTTTATTTGTTTTACATGTATAAAGTTAAAGAAAATATTAGGGGTACAGGCTGATAGAGGTGCACAGTCAAAATTTGGATTCAATGGAATTGGGGCGGGGCATGCCAGGAAGAATAGTAACACCAGGCTAAGAAAAAGCATTTCTGTCCTTGAAAGGTAGCTTGGGCTGTGGAGGAACAGAGTGCACTTTTGAGGGAAAGGAGATGTTGAGCATAAGGGGGTGAAACCAGGTGTGGTGGGAGGGTGATTTAAGAAAAAAGAAATAGTATGGAAAATCATGCAAACAAACAAACAAACAACCCACCCAGACCTCTGCCTCTGGGGAGTGCCTGAGGGGCTACAGCCTGAGCCACAGTACTCCTCTGCTCACAAGTCTCCAATGGTGCCCCTTAACATTGGGCTTCTAAGCTCAGCAGTCAAGGCCCTTGGTTCTCCTTCCTGACTTCTTTGGCATCACCACCTTCCTCTTCGCCCTCTCTCCCCTGCTAAACCAGGAACGCCTTCCACCAATATTTTTAATCCAGCTTTCCAGAATCTATACCAGTGCTTCTCAATTCTAGCTTCACTAATAGAACCTGGGGAATTTTTCAAAATTACCAAAGATTTAAGGTCAGACCTTAGAGATTCTGACTCAACTGCTGGGGTGAGGCCTGGGCTTTGGTAATTTCTAAAAACTTTCCTAGGTGATTTTCATGGCAACCAAGGAGCCGCAGAACCACTGTTATCTGTTGGATTCAAATGCTACCTTTTCTAACAAGCCAGAAGGTATTCCTCCCTAGGGTGCTCTGAAACCACCTTGATTTGACTGGCTTTGGTCAACCACTGTGGATTTATCATTTCTCCATTAGATGAGGGCTGCTAGCCTCCAAGGTATCATGGGAAAAAATCTGTACTTCAAAGGAAAACTCTCCAGGTTGTCTGACTCTAGACTTTCATTGTTTTTGAGCTATTTTACAGGTCAGTAAGTTGCAGATAATTGATGGTAACACAAAGTAATTCTAATATATACTCCTTGCCCTCTCTGGTAAAGGTCCAATTGATTTCCCACCCCCTCAGGTAGAAAAACCAGTTTAGTCTCTAATTGTACATTGCTTTCAATACAAAGGTGTCTTTTGAGTTGGTTATAACATCTGCCTGGTGCGGTCATTGATTAATAAGTAGAACAGCACATGATCATTTTTGTATCTGTATGAGTCATAATTTTACCGTTTTTAGAAAATTACTGCATATGCCTCTTTCCTGCACCCCCTCCCACAGGGCGTGGCTCCTAGGATGGTTGGGGGTAAAATGCACTAAATGACTTTCATGCTTTCTTTAGTGACCTCAGCAAATGGAACCATCTACTATTGGTTTTCGAACTGGGCTTTACTCCTCTTTCTATAGCCAGGAGATAAACTAGAGAGGTTAAGTCACTTACCCAACATCAGAAGAAAATCAGTCACTAAGCGGGGGTGTGTTTTTCCATAAACATTTATTTGAGCACCTCCTGCAGACTAGGCCCACTGGTAGGAGTTGGGGGTTGAACAGAAAATGAGACAGACAAGGCTCCTGGCCCCACAAAGCTGGTGACGTGGTGATGTTATACAGCAGTTTGCAGTATATATATATAGAGATCCTATACACAACCCATAACCAAGGAAAAATTGAGTATGTACCACAATAAACAGAAATATACTTTAAAAATATGACATTGAAAGTACATTTAATAAAGAGTCCAATAGTTTCTTCCTGTACCCCCAAAAGATCATCTTCAGTGACTCCTGGGGTATATCCATCCCACTTAGGCCCCTGGCCTATAAAATCTAGATCCTTCCCTCTTTCCCCCTTCTTGCTGGCTTCTCCCCCAGTCTGCAGGAAGACACTCAGGACCCGCTCCATAACCCTCCAGGAGCCTTGATTCTGATGAAGCTGGGGTAAATGCCATCCCCCGGCTCTGTGCATGCGCACACCCCCCAGCTTGACGCACTCGGCTTTCTTAGAGAGCAATGTCTTTTCCTCTCCTGACCCAGAACCATTGATCCTAGGGCTGGACAAGGCCTTAGGAGATCATCTGTCTGCTTCAGGATTGGAACTAGTCCAGCCTAGGTTTGAATTCCAGCTCAGGTCACTTTTGTGAGAGGCAGCAAAGTAGTGTCTCACAGTGTAGAGGCTGGAGCCAGACTGCCTGAGACTGAAGCCTGAGGGCGATATTTAGCAGCTGTGTAGTCTTGTGCAAGTATTGAGCCTCTCTGTGCCTGTTTCATACTTAAAAAAAAAAAAAAAATGATAGGATAAAAATAGCACCTCCCTCATAGGAGTTATGATGCGGATAAAAAAATTAAGACAAGTCTAGAGCTTAGAAGAGGACCTGGCACACAGGAAGCACTATATTTTATAAGCATTTGTCATTCTTATTTCTTCCTTAAACTTTTAAGGGCTGGAGTTTCCACGTCTGCAAAATGGGCATTAATAACAGCATCTAACATATCAAGGCTTCAGCCGGGGCCTGGCAAGTTTAAGGGTTTGAGAGATAATAGTGGTTAGCATTTTTTTGTTCTTGTTAATTAACAGGTATTTAATACAGTTCAAGAAAATTGCACCTTTATATCTCATTCATCTCTGTTTATATTTTTTCTTTTTTTTTTTTTTATTATACTTTAAGTTCTAGGGTACATGTGCACAACGTGCAAGATTGTTACATATGTACACATGTGCCATGTTGGTGTGCTGCATCCATTAACTTATCGTTTACATTAGGTATATCTCCTAGTGCTATCCCTCCCCCCTTCCCCCAACCCACGACAGACCCCAGTGTATGATGTTCCCCAGTGGTTACCATTTTATTGCTATTATTTAAGGACCTCCAGGACATGGGTTTTTCAGAAGAGGAACCTGATCAGGTCACCTGCCTTCTCAAGCATCACACCCTTTTGAGATAACACAGCACTTTCATATCTGCCATCTTACAGCCTCCTGAAGGTATCAATCTCATTCTCATTTTGCAGATAGGCGGGACGTCCAAGGAACCTATGGACAGTCACTCCTCCATAGCCAGTCTCTGTGGGGGCTTCTCAGCTCCAGGAGGAAAGGGAATGAGGCTGGATTCCAAGGCAAGTTTATAGGCATCAAGACACCCCTCCGACTTCCTCTCCTCTACTGGCAGGAGAAGGGGGACATGCAAGCTCAGGAATCATGGTAGAGACCACATCCTGTGCTTTGTCGCCACCCAGGAAGTATGTCGGAGGGGCTGGGTGGGGTGAGGCTGGTGACTCCACTGGGCCTCCCCAGAAAATCCTAGAATGGTAGAGCAAGAACCATTCAGACCCAACCCATTTTATTAATACCAGTGAGGTGTCCTGCGTATATGTCCTATCCCTGTAGAGAGGAAGGGGCTAAGCCCCAGAGGGGTAGTAGGTGTGCCCTGGGCGCCTAGCTGGTTAGTGGCAGGGCAGGGGCTAGGTCTGAGGCTGGATCCTGGCGGCCCAGGGCTCCCTCTGTGTGCTGCAGTGCAGATGTGCCAGTCACTGGCAGCTACCCAACACTGCAGTCTCCCCCGCCTCATCCCAGGAGTCAGTCTCAAGAGGCCAGGCCTTGGGCTTCCCTGGCCCCTCCTCTGCACACTCACGTCTACATTTTGCCCCAGCAACAGCTGGGGCCCTTATCCAGAAACTGCAAATATTTTCTGTGTCTCAGCAGATGCCGCCTTAGGAACAAAGGGTAGATAAGGCAAAGAAGGATGGATGAATGATTGTCACAGCTGCAGAGGGGGATGAAAGCCTCTGCCTCCTGCCCTCCCCGGCTCCACCCAACTCCCAGAATCCTAAATTCAAACAGTTGAATCCTAGAATGTCTGCACTGGAAGTAGCAGGCAGTTCAGCAGACTTTGCTCCAGATGGGGCACAAAGGCTTAGAGAAAGGGCTTGCTCAAGAAGCCCCAGCACACCTGGACTGTAACCCGGCTTTCCTCTGACCCCAGGCCAGTGCCCTCTGCATGGCTCAGGGCCTGCTGCTAGAAGGTCAGGGTCCACAGGGGCTGAAACTGGGGCAGCTGTTCACTTCACAATGAAGGGTTAAGCAGGTCAGGATATCCTGTCTGGGTCAGTGGGAGCAATTCCAAGCATGTTTTGGGCAAGGGGAAGGAATAATGGAGAGAAAAGGGCGGACTCTTGGGGGGAAACCAGAGTCCTTTCACAAACCCGGGAGCCATATGTCCAAATTTGGAATTGTCAGAGAAGACCCACTAGAATCTAGGGAAAAGAAGGAGGAGGCAGGAAGCCATGGCCAGATTAATTGTCCCAAAGGACCTCCTGCCCCTTCCCCTTGTAGGGCCTACAAGGGTTGTGCCAGGCTTCCCAAACCTATAATCAAGACTCCCAAACCTGCAATCATTCCATACAGCTGACAAACAAATCAATTTGCAAAGCCATTGTTTCCTTTGAAAGAGACTGGGTTTCTCAACTATGGACTTGGATAAGGAAATCCAGGCTCAGAGAGGGAAAGTCACCGCCCAAGGTCACACTGCAAGAGGGGCTGGGATTCCGATTCAGGGTATTTCGCTCCCATGCTGGTATATGGGGAATCATCTGAAGCCCCCAAACTCTGGGAAGGCCTAGACCTCTTAGGGGAAGCAGAAAGAAGGGGAGTGCCCCTGCCTCACCATAGGAAGCCTCGGAGCCCCGCTGGGGGACTGCATTCATAGACGAGCAGTGGCCCAAAGGGGATGGGGTCCATGAGGCCTTGAGGTATATACGGCCAGACGTTCAGCTGTCTGCACGCAGACAGCCCTCCCCCGACACCACACACAAGCCATTTTATAAGCAGCTGGAGGGTCCAACGCTCCAGCTCTCAGCCTTGGGCCTCAGCCACACCCTTCTCTGCGGGTCCTTTGACTGGCGTCCAGCTGACCCAACCCCGGACCTTCAGAGTCTCTTGAGCTCCCCCAAGTTAAGGCCGGCAGGACCAGCCCCTGGCTTAGCCCCGGCGCCCCCACCCTCAACCAGACCCTCTGCAGCACTAGGACTCCCTCCCTTCCCCTCCCCTCCCCCAGCCAGGGCGCCCTCCGCCCACGCTTCTCCGCCCCGGCCCCAGATATGCTCCGCTGCGCCCCCCAGACACACCCAGTCCGCGACACTCTCAGGTTACCGCGCCCTCCCGTCCCCGCTCCAGGCGCGGGGCACGGATCAGCCGATGACTGGGCGCTTATTGCTTGTGTCCCTGCAGCCCTCGGGAAGGGGTTCCCAGAGCGACTCCCCTCTATAGCCTCAGCTCACTCACCGCGCAGCGGAGGCCTCGGGTCGCGGACGGACGCACGGGCGCAGGGACTGGAGGACACAGCGCTCGCTGGATGGGAGCCCGTTAGCCCAGCAGCAGCCGCAGCGCGGGGCGGGCCGGGAGGACAGCCGTGGGCTCCGAGCCGGACACGTGGCGCGCAGAGGCCAATCCAGAGCGCCCGCCTCCCTCCTCCACCCCACCCCTCCAGCTCCTTTGCTCTTGGAATCTTAGAATGTCACTAGCCCGAGGGGCTCGCCGGGAGAACCTCCTCAGTTCCCGGCCCCCGGACCTGAGACCGAGAAGGAGTAGGGGCTTCGGCCAAGGTCACGCGGCCCTTCAGGGCTAAGAAGTCAGGGCTCCTGACTCCCGATTCTGGACACTTCCCCGCAAATCCTTACAACTCGCCAAAGCTTTGTTGAGAAACAGAAAATTGAGGTTTGCCAGGGGCACTTTATCTGCCAGATCAGATTCCCTGCCTCAACAGCTTCATCAGGTCGGTGGCATTATTTACCCACTTTCAGGAGGACAGCCCAGTCCAGTTCCTGGACCAAGGTCACACAAATAGTGAGTTGCGGAGGCACGCTCCTTCGTGCTCTGGGAAGCAGGGGAAGGCAGGCAGGGAGACCAGCAGTTGTAATTCAGCGCTAGAACAGGAAAAATTGATAAATAGAATACAGAGGAAACAGAATTATTGTCCCCAGGGTACTGGCAAGGCGATGAGGAAGTTAGAAGAATTGGACAGATACCTGTGGAAAGAGTGTTCCAGGCAGAGGAAACTGCTGGAGCAAATGCTCCTAGCAGGGGGCGACCTGGCGCCTCCGAGGATCAGCAGGGGGGCCAGTGTGGCTGGAATGGAGTGAGTGGGAGGGAGAGGAGAGATAAGAGGGACCCAATCAGGTGGGACCTCCAGGGCCCTTGAAGGCACTCTGTCTTTTACTTTGAGTCAACTGGGGAGCCATTGCAGGTTAGCAAAGGAAGGACTTTATATTTGGGCAGATGAAATCCACCTACCCGTTATTTTTGGGTAGGTGAAATCCACATAACATAAAATTAACCATTTTAAAGTCAGTAATTCAGTGGCATTTTGCACAGACACAATGTTGTGCACCCACCACCTCTATCTAGTTTCAAACATTCTCATCACGGAAAAAGAAAACCCTATACCCATTAAGCAGCCACTCCTGACTTCCTCTTACCCCTAGTCTCTGGCAGCCACCAATTTGCTTTCTGCTATGGATGTGCCTGTTCTGGATATTTCATATAAATGGAATCATGTGATATGCAACCTTTCTTGTCTGACTTCTTTCATGTGGCATTTATTTGTTTTGTTTTTTGTTTGTTTTTGTTGTTGTTTTGAGACAGAATTTCACTCTTGTCGCCCAGACTGGAGTGCAGTGGTGTGATCTCGGCTCACCACAACCTCCGCCTCCTGGGTTCAAGCGATTCTCCTGCCTCAGCCTCCCGAGTAGGTGGGATTACAGGCATGCGCCACCGCACCCGGCTAATTTTATATTTTTAGTAGAGATGGGATTTCTCCATATTGGTCAGGCTAGTCTTGAACTCCCGACCTCAGGTGATCCACCTGCCTCGGCCTCCCAAAGTGCTGGGATTACAGGCACGCCTGGCCTCATGTGGCATGTTTTTGAAGTTCATCCACACTGTAGCATGTATCAGCACTCCATTACTTTTTTTTTTTTTCAGTTGGAGTTTCACTCTCGTTGCCAAGGCTGGAGTGCAGTGGCGTGATCTCGGCTCACTAAAACCTGCGCTCTCAGATTCAAGGAATTCTCCTGCCTCAGCCTCTGGAGTAGCTGCAATTACAGGCATGTGCCACCGCGTGTAGCTAGTTTATTTTTGTATTTAGTAGAGATGGGGTTTCACCATGTTAGTTAGGCTGGTCTCGAACTCCTGACCTCAGGTGATCTACCTGCCTTTGCCTCCCAAAGTGTTGGGATTACAGACGCCAGGCCCAGCACTCCATTCCTTTTAATGGCTGAATATTTTTCCATTGTATAAGTACACCTTAGTTTGTTTATCCATCCATCTGTTGGCGGATAGTGCATTGTTTCCCCCTTTTGCTCATTGTGAATAGTGCTGCTAATGAACATTTGTATACAAATACTTATTTGAGTACCTGTTTTCAGTTGTCTTTGTGTATTTACCTAGGAATGAAATTGCTGGGTCATATAGTAATTCTACATTTAACTTTTTGAGGAACTGCCAAACATTTTTTTCAGAGTGGCTGCAACATTTTATATTCCAATCAGCCATGTCATGTATGAGGCTTTTAATTTCTCCATGTCCTTGCCAACACTTATATTTTATTTTTTAAAAATTTGTATCCGGCCAGGCACAGTGGCTCATGCCTGTAATGCCAGTACTTTGGGAGGGCCGAGGTGGGTGAATTGCTTGAGCCCAGGAGTTTGAGACTAGCTTGGACAAAATAGCGAAACCTCATCTCTACAAAAAGTTAGCCAGGTGTAGTGGCGCATGCCTGCAATCCCAGCTACTGGAGAGGCTGAGGTGGGAGGATCCCTTGAAGCTGGGAGGTAGAGGCTGCAGTGAGCCATGATCGCACCACTACACTCCAGCCTGGGTGACAGAGTGAGACTGTGTCTCAAAAAAACAAAAATACAAAAAACTTGTGCTCTAGTCATTTTGAAATGGCACCTATAATTGCGTTTTTGATTTTCATTTCCCTTCTGACTAATGATATGGAGCATCTTTTTTGTGTGCTCATTGGCCGCTATTTGTACATCTTCTTTGGAAAAATATCTATTCATGCCTTTTGCTCGTTTTTAAATTGGGTTGTTTGTCTTTTTTGTTGTTAAGTTATATGAGTTCTTTATATATTCTGGATAAGACTTTGGCGTTTTTTTGTTTGTTTGAGACAGAGTCTCGTTCTGTTGCCCAGGCTGGAGTGCAGTGGTGCCACGTCGGCTCACTGCAACCTTCGCTTCATGGGTTCAAGCAATTCTTTCTGCTTCAGCCTCCCAAATAGCTGGGATTACAGGCACCAGCCACCATGCCCAGTTAATTTTTGTATTTTTTTTTTAGTAGAGACGGGATTTCACCATATTGGCCAGGTTGGTCTTGAACTCCTGACCTCAGGTGATCCACCCACCTTGGTCTCCCAAAGTGCTGGGATTACAGGTGTGAGCCACCGCGCTGGCCAAGACGTATTTTTTAAAGCGTCACTGAAGTCTCCTGTGTTGAGAATACCGAATACTCTTAGGGGGAAGAGTAGAAGAAGGGATCTGCTAGGAGATTTTGCAGTAATCCAGGCAGGAGATGATGGTGGCTCAGCCAGCCTGGTATAAATGCAGGTGGGGGAAGTGGTTGGAGATGGGATGTATTTGAAGGTTGAACATGATTTCCAAAGGATCAGTTGGGAGGGGAGAAAGAGTCAAGAATGGCTTCAGGGATCCTGGCCTGAGCCATTGGAAGGATGGAGTTGTTATCAACTGAAATGAGCAAGGCTGCAGGGAAAGCAATTTTGGGAGTTAGAAGTGGGGAAAAGATCAGGAGTTTGGTTTTTGACCAGTTTGTTGAACATTTCTATTAGACAACATTTCTATTAGAACATTTCTATTAGACATTTCTGTTAGAACATTTCTATTAGATACTGACAGGAGATGTCAAGTAGGCAGCTGGCTAGTCAAGTCTGGAGTTCAAGAGATGAGATCCTTAAGGCAGAAGAGAACTAAAAATGGAGTCCTAATTTGGGAAAAGCAATCAGGCTGGTGGGACCAAGGGAAAGCAAAAAGAGAAAGCAGATAAGCTGTAAGTCTGCCTTTCTTCATGGACCAGGATGCATAGCCCTCCTGTGCCAATAACTCACAATCTTATCTACGCCCAGCTATCACCAGACCCTCAGCTGATAGAAAAATGCACGCAAGCTCCCTGCACCCTTGATGTTATCGGTACTGCACAAAGCCCTCCAGCACACAGCACAAGCACCATCCTATAAAATCCTTAACCAGACTTTGTTTTCTTGCGGTTAGCTTCTGTTTTGCTAACTTGCCCATTGCACCCTTGCAACGTATTTTCTTTTCTTTTATTTATTTATTTTTTTTAAGATGAAGTCTCACTCTGTCACCCAGGCTGTAGTGCAGTGGCGCAATCTCAGCTCACCACAACCTCCGCCTCCCGGATTCAAGCGATTCTTCTGCCTTAGCCTCCTGAGTAGATGGGATTACAGGTGCGTGCCACCATACCTGGCTAATTGTTGTGTTTTTAGTAGAGATGGGGTTTCACCATGTTGGTCAGGCTGGTCTCAAACTCCTGACCTCATGATCCGCCTCGGCCTCCCAAAGTGGTGGGATTACAGGCGTAAGCCACCATGCCTGGCAGCAACGTATTTTCATACCTTCTCTAATAAATCTGCCTTTCTTTACCTACAACTGCCTTGGTGCCTGCCTGTACCACCAGCCCCAAGTGGTTGCTGATCACCTATGACACCAAAGACCAAGTCTGAAACACGCTCATGTTACCATTTGGGGAGAGGCTGGGCCTGGTGACTCATGCCTGAAATTCCAGCACTTTGGGAGGCTGAGGTGGGTGGATCACTTGAGGCCAGGAGTTCAAGACCAGCCTGACCAACATAGCTAAACCCCATCTCTACTAAAAATACAAAAAATTAGTTGGGTGTGGTGGCGCATGCTGTAATCCCAGCTACTTGGGAGGCTGAGGCAGGAGAATCACTCCCAGGAGGTGAAGATTGCAGTGAGCTGAGATGGCACCATTGCACTCCAGCCTGAGGGACAGAGTGAGACTCTCAAATAAAATAAAATAAGTTTTAAAAAAAAGAGTTGGGGAGAAGAAAAGAATTCAGCAAAGGTGACTGGGAAGGCGATTGTAGTAAGATGGGAGGAAACTACTCCAGGAGAATGTGGTAGCAAAGTGAAAAATAAAGGAGTGATCAGGTGTGTCAAATGCTGCTTTTAGGTAAAGTAGGACAAGGTCTACAAATCTATCATTTGTAACAGTGTGAAAGCCAACATATCTCTTGCTGTGAATTGCAGAATGTTGGGGGTAAAGGCCTGATAGGAACTGGTGTAAGATAATAAGCGTAAACTACTTATTCCAGGAGTTTTGCTGTGAAGGCCAGCAAGGGAATGAGGCAGTGTCTGGCAAGGGAATTGGTGTCAAGAGAAGGGCTTTTGTTTGATTTTTTTAAAGACTGAAGACATAACAGCATATTTGTATGCTGGTGGGAATTATCCGATAGAAAGTAAAAAAAATCGATGGAGGAGACAGAAGGGAGAATTCCTGCAGCAATGTTTGGAGACAGAATGGGCTGTAGTGTGCAAAGTTAGGGCTATTCTTAATTTGCAATAAAAGTAACTGAAATTTTTGGTCTTTGCCCAAATTCAGCCCACGTGACTGAGGCAGGATTGAAAGCCAGATTCCCTTGACTGCAGAGCCCAGGGCCTTACTTCCTGAGCTGCAGCAGCAGTTAGGACTAAATGCTAATATACTGCTCATTCTCTTTGAGCTAATCATCACTTACTAGAATCAATCCTAAGAGAATAACCTAAAATACAGAGGAAGCCGTAGGCCCAACACTGTTTTATTGTTGTTTTTGGAGATGGGGTCTCGCTCTGTCACTCAGGCTGGACTGCAGTGGTGTGATCATGGCTCAACTGCAGCCTTGGCCTACCTCCCCAGGCTCAGGTGATCCCCTCACCTCAGCCTCCCAAGTAGCTGAGACTACAGGTGTGTGCCACCATGCCAGGCTAATTTTTATATTTTTTGTAGAGATGGTGTGTCACCGTCTTGCCTAGGCTGGTCTCCTGTGCTCAAGCCGTCCTCCTGCCTCAGCCTCCCAAAATACTGGGATTACACCAGCATTGGTATAATGTGAGCCACCATGCCCAACTTTTTTTTTTTTTTTTCTGAAACAGGGTCTCGTTCTGTCCCCCAGGCTGGAGCAGTAGCATGATCTCGGCTCACTTCGGCCTCAACGTCCTGGGCTCAAGCTATCCTGCCACTTCAGCCTATGGAGTAGCTGGAACTACAGGTGTGCACCACCACACCCAGCTAATTTTTTTCATTTTTTTGTAGAGATGAGGTTTCACTATCCAACACTGTATTTTTAAAATTGGTTTTTATTTCAATAGTTTTTGGGGAACAGGTAGTTTTTTGTTACATGGATAAGTTCTTTAGTGGTAATTTCTGAGACGTTAGTGCACCTGTCACCCAAGCAGTGTACACTGTACCTAATGTGTAGTTTTTTATTTCTCCCCCATCACCCCAGAGTCCCCAAAGTCCATTATATATCATTCTTATGTATTTGTGTCCTTATAGCTTATCTCCCACTTATAAGTGAGACACATGATATTTGGTTTTCCATTCCTGAGTTGCTTCACTTAGAATAATTGCCTCCAACTCCAATGCAGGTTGTCATGAATGCCATTATTTTGTTCATTTTTTATGGCTGAGTAGTATTCCATGGTGTATATATACTACATATTCTTTTTTTGTTTGTTTTTTAAGATGGAGTCTTGCTCTGTCGCCCAGGCTGGGTGCAGTGGTGCAATCTTGGCTCACTGCAACCTCTGCCTCCCAGGTTCAAGTGATTCTCCTGCCTCAGCCTCCTGAGTAGCTGGGATTACAGGCACCTGCCACCACTCCCAGCTAAGTTTTGTGTTTTTTTTTTTAGTAGAGGCAGGGTTTCACCTTGTTGGCCAGTCTGTTCTCGAACTCCTGACCTCAGGTGTTCCGCCCACCTCGGCCTCCCAAAGTGCTGGGATTACAGGCGTGAGCCACCGCGCCCAGCCCACATTTTCTTTATTTACTCATTGGTCGATGAACATTTAGGCTGGTTCCATATTTTTGCAATCGTAAATTGTGCTGCTATAAATGTGTGTGCAAGTGTCTTTTACATATAATGACTTGTTTTCCTCTAAGTAGATACCTGTAGTGGGATTGCTGGATCAAATGGTAGTTCTATTTTCAGTTCTTTAAGGCATCTCCATACTGTTTTCCATAGGGGTTGTACTAGTTTACCTTCCCTCACCAGCAGCAACACTATATTTTTGAAGTGCAAAAGGGAAACAGCCTACACATCCAGGAGCTGTGGAATTGCAACAAGCCGGAGTCACGCAGCCTTGCTTCCAGCTGGAAACAAACCCTGGAAGGAAGCATATGTGGATTGGAAACACGTGAAGATGACATCATCTTTTTGGCACTTCCCAGGCCCCTTCCTCTGTGGAGTGGCCCGTCTACAGGTGTCTGTAAGGGAGATGGCATGATGCTGTGATTTGGGCTGGAACAATGGACTGAGATTCCAGATTTTCTCACTTCCCTTGTCAGGGCTATAGTTTCTCTGATTATAGGACAAGAAAGTTCAAGATCTCCCAGTTGCCCACTGAGGAAGCTGGAAATGATCAAATATTGCCACCTGCTGGCAAGTTCCAGCTCGGCCTGACTTACGTCAGAAGAGGGTGTATGTTCCCAGAGATGGGTCTCACTTGAAGCTCACTAAAGGAAGGGGCCCCAGGGGATACTGCTCAAATGACAACCTGGAACACCCGCTTCCTCCACAAAAAGTCCCCTTAAGACCTCTCTTGGTGTCTGGAATTCCTCCATAAGGGTTGAGGATTGTTTGTTTTTATAAGAGAGGAAATAAGAAGATTCTAACCACTTGGCATGAAACAGATTATTTTCTACTATGAGGTCTCAGCAATGGGAGGCCAAGTTGTAGGATGGCAGGAGCCCCTGGGAGAAGGATAGGCCTGAAAACAGCTGTAGTTAGAAAAAGCAGGGTAGTACAATGCTTTACAGTACAGCCTTTACATTTAAAAGAAAATGAACGAAAAAGCCCTGGGCTTCTGTTTCCACGACGTCCTAGCTCAGTGACTGTGAACCATTTTTTTTTTTTGTCTGAGTTTCTGTTAGCTCAGTTATAATAATGAGTACTATAAAAGTATCCACCTTGTAAGATTGTTATGGAATGCACTGATATGACAACAAATCATTTAGCAGCAACTAGCACATAATAATGAGAATAAATATAAGCGTTACTATTACTATTAATTTAATGGATGAAGTCCTGGCCTATTCATCATAAGAGGTGAGAGCTAGTTCTAACTGGGTTCTATTACCTTGCTCTTGAGTTTTGTTTCTATATGTACAGAGAGGGGAATGAGAATGAATTATGTCTTAAGATTCTTTTTGTGTTCAGACATGATGATTCTGAGTCTCTAACCATCTAAGGGTCCATTTCCTGGTTGAAGAGCCTGTTTCAAGACTCTATGACTCTGAGATCCTCTTTCTGGAATTCCAGGGTTCTATAACTCACTCAAAATTCTACTGAAAGGTTCCATTGCACAAGGTATTCCCTCTGCATGGAATGAAAGTTCTTCCAAGCCTGGAAGAGCTTGCCTCATTAGCTCTTACTGCACATTTCGCCTTAAACAGCCCTTCTCAGAAATTCCTTCCTAATTCATCCTCCAATGTCTTTTATTTTTATTTTATTCTGTTTCATTTTTTATGAGACAGAGTCTCATCCTGTTGCCCAGTCTGGAGAGCAGTGACATGATCAACCTCCATCGTCTGGGCTCAAACGATCCTCCTACCTCAGCCTCCTGAGGAGTTGGGACTATAGGCATGTGCCACCACACCCAACTAATTTTTGTATTTTTTGTAGAGATGAGGTTTTGCCATGTTGCCCAGGATGGTCTTGACCTCAGGGGCTCAAATAATCTGCCTGCCTCAGCCTCGCAAAGTGCTGGAATTATAGGTATGAGCCACTGTGCCCAGCCCTCCACTGTCCTTTTTTATTTATTTAATTTTTGTTTATTTATTTATTGGTAGAGATGAGGTTTTGCCACGTTGCCCAGGCTGGTCTTGAACTCCTGAGCTCAAGCGACCCGCCTGCCTCGTCCTCCCAAAGTGTTAGGATTACAGGCGTGAGCCACTGGGCTCAGCCTCTCAATGGTCCTTTACGCACCCCTTCCCATTGTCTCTCCTAAAATTCTGTTTTTTTCCATGATCGTACAGATCTTAATTGGTAATTATATTTTTATTTATGTGATTTTGGTTAATGCCTGTCTTCTTTATGTTTCCATTACTTGGTAAAGTAGATAATAACTATTAGCTGAATGAAAATGAATGAATGAATGAATTCTTCAATTCAAAGATTCCATGAGTGTTTATTGCCACGGTCTTCCATTTCAAACACTCCACACCACCTGCCCCACCTCAAGGTTGACACCTGGGAAGGGAGTGACCTTTCCAGTTTCATAATGTTGCCTGGACCATGTGTGCCCTGCCCGCTTGGTTTCCCACCCCTCCGTTATTGGCCTCTTTGGGATGCCTTGGATTAGAAGAGAAGGCTGAGCCATGTCTCTGCTATTGAAACCAGCCTGCAGCAGCTATTCATTCACAGCATATATTTGTCTAGTGCCCACAAAGTGCCAGGCACTGTGCTAAGGTACTGGGGACAAAGCATGAGCAAAGCAGACCCGGTCCCAGCTTCTGGAGAGCTCAGAGCCTAGAAGCCCAGAGGCAGACATTCATGACCCAATCTCACGAATTCTCATAAAATTACAAACCATGGTAAGTGCTGTGGGATGGAGAGGAACAGGGTGCTCTGAGAGCATACAACAGTTCACAGTCTAGATCCAGGACCTTGGGCTCAAGGGCACAACGGGGCCTTGGGCGGGTCCTACATGAGCATTATCTGAGACATGTGGATACTCTTCTTGTGGAATCTCTGCCCTGGGAAACCATCAGCTAGAACTTGGGTTCAAGGTGGTGGCCTGCCATGCTCCCAGCACTGTCCTTGAGATTCGTAATCCTGTGAGGCTGGAAGCTAAGCAATCACCTCTCAAAGCCCTTCCCCTCCTTTTCAGTGGACTTGGTCCCTGAAAAGAGAATGGTAAAGCCCTGTAAGGCCAGAACTCTAGTTGTCTGACACTCTCCTTGAACAGGCCAGGAAACTGGGGCCTAATGAGAAGAGGCTGTGCAAGGTCACACAGCAAGGGGCAAAGCGGTAACGAGAACCCAAGCTCCCCAGCGCCCCATTATCTGCTGCTTTCTACCCTACCTCCCTTGTTCCAAGAATGGTCATTGATTTTATAGAGGGAATATCGTTTCGACCAGAGCCTGGAAGGTTTTCCACTGGCTACAAGCAATAGTTAGGACATAGACAGCATTCTGCAGGAGGGCAAGAATCTTACAGCTACATTTGGAGGGGTTTGCCCTCTAGTGGTTACTTAGGACACAAACACACATGAGGGAAAAGACATCAGGTGACATGTTTGGGTTGAATAGCATTCTTTCATTTAATAAACATTTTCTTCAAGGAAAATGTAGCTATTTGAGCCTTGAAATGCTAGTTCTTGCATTTTGCAGTGTTGTTTCCAGTTGCAAAAAACTGAAACAATATAAATTTCCTTTCGCAAAGGAATGGATAAACTGTGGTAAAGCCCAGCCTCAGAGTATAACGCAGCATTTAAAAAATAATGAAAGTTG
This sequence comes from Mandrillus leucophaeus, assembly GCF_000951045.1. Taxonomy (NCBI): domain Eukaryota; kingdom Metazoa; phylum Chordata; class Mammalia; order Primates; family Cercopithecidae; genus Mandrillus; species Mandrillus leucophaeus. The sequence goes on along the minus strand of NW_012102943.1, from coordinate 991,705 downwards.
AGACCAGGAGTTTGAAACCAGCCTGGGCAACAGCCTGGGCAACATAGTGAGACTCAGTTGCTACAAAAAAAAAAAGGCCAGGCCTGGTGATGTGCACTTATGGTCCCAATACTCAGGAGGCTGAAGTGGGAGGATTGCTTGAGCTCAGGAGATTGAGGCTGCAGTGAGCTGTGATCACACCACTGCACTCCAGCCTGGGTAGCATGGTGGTACCCTGTTCAAAAAAAAAAAAAGGGCAGGGGATGGGGGGGAACAAAGGTAGGTCTATATAGGGAACTAAAGCACATTGTTGAGTAAAAAAAATGCAAATTTTTAAAAAAACATATACAATGTAAAACCATTTACAGAAAAAAGAACTCATGAAAATACTGTATTTTGGCCAGGCGCGGTGGCTCAAGCCTGTAATCCCAGCACTTTGGGAGGCCGAGACGGGTGGATCACGAGGTCAGGAGATCGAGACCATCCTGGCTAACATGGTGAAACCCCGTCTCTACTAAAAAAAAGTACAAAAAACTAGCTGGGCGAGGTGGCGGGCGCCTGTAGTCCCAGCTACTCGGGAGGCTGAGGCAGGAGAATGGCGTGAACCCGGGAGGCGGAGCTTGCAGTGAGCTGAGATCCGGCCACTGCACTCCAGCCTGGGCGACAGAGCAAGACTTCGTCTCCAAAAAAAAAAAAAAAAGAAAGAAAATACTGTATTTTTCTGTAGATACACGCATACGTATATAAATGCAGAAAAAAGGTCTGAAAGGAAACACACCAAGGTGCTAACCTCTGAGGAAAGGTGGGGATGGCCATGTGTGTTGGGAGGGGGCTGATGGGTTGGTCAATTGGAACTTAAGCTTTATCTGTATTTTATTTTTTTTTAGAGTGAATTTTGTTTCTATGTTATTTAAATGAAATTGTTTTCTAGAAATACCATACGTCTGCACAAGTGTCAACAAACATTTTCTGTAAAAATGTAGACAATAAATTAGACTTGGTGAGCCACAGAGTCTCTGTCCCAACTCTTCCATTCTGCTGTTGTAGTACAAAAGCAGCCATAGACAGGATGTGCAGGAATGAGTGTGGCTGTGTTCCAATAAAACTTTATTGACACACATTGAAATCTGAATTTCTTACAATTTTCACTTGTTACTAAATTTTTTTTTCAACCATTTAAAAATGTTAAAACCATTCTTAGCTCACAGGCTATGCAAAAGCAGACCACCAGCCAGATTTGGCCCACGGCTTCAAGGCCAGTTTAAGCCTCACCACCTTCCTAGCCCCACTGACCTATTTTGTCCTCTGATCTTCCTGTCCTACAGCACCCCCATGACCTTCCTATGACCTTCAGTGGCCCCTCCAGCTGCTGCCCAGCCCTGTCTGTCTGCCCTTGGGGACCCTCTTCTCCTGGCTGCAGGACTGTTTTTTCATGAGCAGGACTCATAATAGCTCCATTTGCCTTGGCAGGGGGAATCCAGAGAAAGGAATTTTGTTTGGAGTCCTGGAGAAACCAGGACTCAGGACTTTGATTTGCTTTTGAAATCAGGCCCCCTCCCCTCCCATGCGCTAGGGTCCCTGCCCACTTCCCTGCCCACGCCCCAATAGTCTCTCTCCTACATTCCCTGCTACCAACATCTGTGTCTTGGCTCCTGGTTGCTCCGCCAAGGACCCCAGAGTTCTTTGCTTCTTGGCCTCTTGCCTGCTCATCTGTGCCATTTCAGGTATGGACATCTTCCATCTCAGCAAATCTGTTTACTCCCCTGCAGTGTCCCAAGGCCCCCATCTCTTCATTTCCCAGGAGCACTCCTGGTGTGATCACGTTTCCCTGCAGGAGCAGAAGGGCGATGAGCACTGGAAGCCGGTGTCAGGAGACTGAGTTCCCAGCTCAGCTCCTTTGCTCATTGTGCTGCTTTGGCCAAATCACCTCTCTGAGCTCAGCTTCTTCATCTGTGCAATGACAAGGTTGCACTGGGTGCTCTTCCAGGTCTTTTCCAGACCTAATTGTCCCCTCTGATCTGAAAGATAATTTCTAGTCTAGCAATCTGGGACTCATGTCATGGTTTGGAGAGCATGGAACTCTGGAATCTGATGGAACTAATTCTGGTTCCTCCACTAACTGGCAAGATTTAATGAGACCGAGTCTTAAGACTCAGTTTACTTAGGAATATAATGGGAATAACAACAACCTCAAAATTATAGGGTGGTTTTAAAGTTAAATGGTGTATATAAATGCTTAGCCTACAGCCTAGTACATAAACACTCAATAAATAATAGCAATATTATTTTAATTTTAAATACCCTGAGTCTAGCCAGGCATAGTGCTATGCACCTGCGGTCCTAGCTACTCAGGAGGTTGAGGCAGGAAGATTACTTGAGCCCAGAGGTTCGAGGCTGCGGTGAGCTATGGTTGTGCTACTGCACTCCAGCTTGGGTGACAGAGAGAGACCCTGTCGCTAAAAAAACAAAACAAAACAAGCAAACAAGTGAAACAAAAAACAAAAAACACCCTGAGTTCATCATACTGAGATTATATAATCTTACGATCCTAAGTGTTTACTCCTAGCTTCTTTGAATCTAAGCATCTATAATTTTGTTCACAAAAATCAACAGTTGTAGGGCTTTATCAGGGGCAGGGCCTGAAGAATTTGTAGCCCAGAACTTGATAGCAGATAGATCTCCACGAGAGGCTGAGGCCCCAGAGAGCTATCACCTCTGTCTCTCAGTTTCTAGACATTCTAGGAAGAGGTTGGGGCCACACCAATCTCTGCAAAAGCGTGGCTGTGCTCAGAACAGGAGTTAGAGAGATGTTGTCATCCCAGATTTCCTCTTCCAGATATTGCCTGGCTGTCAGATGCTCCTCAGGGAGCCTCATATGGAAGGAAAGGGGCAGGCACCTTCATGGTAAGAAAGTAGTTTAGCAAAGGGCTGATGGTTGGGGTTGGTGGGTTTGTTGGAAGGAGAAGGAACTGGAGAATGGGGGTGCTGGGAGTGAGGTGATCTTAGACAGATAGGTCATGAGTAGTGAGAAGGAGTCCTGAGAGTTCATGTAGTCCAAGGATTTAAAACTATGTTCTGAGGAATTTGGCTGCCCTACTGCCTGCCTTAGGGTAAGGGTGGGTGGTGACCGAGAAGCTGATGGGTAGGTCACCAGCTCCCACCCTCTCCAATCAGAATAACCCTATTATTTCTTTTTTAACATTGACCATTCACTATTTCAAGGAATTATTCTGCTATCTATAATCAACCTCTTGACTGGTTTGTTTTTAAACTTGAAAACCTCAGGTTTAGTCTCATCTCTTTATTTCAAAGATGAGGGCTGGGTATGGTGGCTCATGCCTGTAATCCTAGTGCTTTGGGAGGCCAAGGCGGGAGGATCATTTGAGGCCAGGAGGTTGAGACCAGCCTAGACAAAAGAGCAGGGCCCTGTCTCTATTTAAAAAAAACAAAAAAACAAAAAAAAAAAACGCTGGGCACAGTAGCTCACACCTGTAATCCCAACACACTTGGGGAGGCCAAGACCGGCAGATCATCTGAGGTCAGGAGTTTGAGACCAGCCTGGCCAATGTGGTGAAACCCTGTCTCTACTAAAAATACAAGAATTAGCCAGGCAAGATGGCGGGTGCCTGTAACCCCAGGTACTCAGGAGGCTGAGGCAGGAGAAATTGAGCTGAGATCGTACCATTGCACTCCAGCCTGGGCGACAAGAGTGAAACCCCGTCTCAAAAACAAAACAAAAAAAAAAAAAAAGAAGAAGAAGATGTATGTGATATTGTGTGTAAGGCAGATTAGAGGCCAGGTGACAAATAGGGGGCTAATGTAATAGTCCAGATGCAATCTGACCAGGGCTTGCACAGATGGTGTTAGCAGTAATGATGGAGAGAAAAGGATGCCTCTGTGAACTATTAGGAAGGACAAGAAAGAGCCTCAGGACTTGGCACAAATTGTGCAACCTTTTCTGTATGCAGAGATGATTTGGGGCTGGGGTGGCAGAGAGGCATATGGAACAGTATTGCTTCCTCCTCCATGAGGAAGAAAAATGACATCAGTGGGTAAAAGTTAAGGACAATTTTTCTTCCTCTTCCGCAAGGAAGAAAAATGAGATCACTAGGTCAATATCTAAAAGGGCTTCCCAGCAGTTGGACCCATTCTGCACTAAGGCCACAGATGGGACTGCCATGGGCTCTGGAGTTAGGCTGGCATGGGTTTCAGTTCTGGGCCTCCTTCTTGGCACAGTACAAGAGACTCTGGAAAAGTTAGTCTCTACAAGCCTCAGGTGCCTCACCTGTAAAATCAGAATAATACCTTCTTTGCAGTCATTAAGAGAGTGGAATAAGAAAATGTATTTTAAGGGGCTAGTACTGTTCTAGAAATACTGTAGGCTTTGCCAGTGATAGGTCTTGATATTGTTAAGTGCTGAGTTCCCTATCATTAGACATATTTAACCTCATGTTGAATGACCTCTTTTGTAGCATGTTCTAGAAGGTTTTGAAATCTTGGTAGAAACTTGGAAAAAACAATGTGTAAAATCCCTTCCAGGACCCACCAGTAGTTCTCCTTCTAAGGAATTCATTCTAAGGAATTGATCTGTTCAAAGGTGCATGCACAAGATGTTTATTCCAGAATTGTTTATTTCGGTTAGAATATGAAATAACCTAAATACTCAACAATGAAGAAATAAAACATGATACATCCCTACCATAAAATACCATGCAGGTCATTTAAAATGTTGGTGCAGGGCCAGGCGTGGTGGCTCATGGCTGTAATCCCAGCACTTTGGGAGGCTGAGGTGGGCGGATCACCTGAGGTCAGGAGTTTGAGACCAGCCTGACCAACATGGCAAAACCCCGTTTCTACTAAAAATACAAAAATTAGCTGGGCGTGGTGGTGCACACCCGTAGTCCCAGCTACTTGGGAGGTTGAGGCATGAAAATTGTTTGAACCTGAAGGGCAGGGGTTGCAGTGAGCCAAGATCGTACCACTGCACTCCAACCTGGGTGACAGAGTGAAATTCTGTCTCAAAAAAAAAAAAAAGAAAAAAAAAAGTTGGTGTAGGCAGGGTGCGGTGGCTCACACCTGTAATCCCAGCACTTTCGAAGGCTGAGGTGGGCGGATCACTTAAGGTCAGGAGTTCGAGACCAGCCTGGTGAAATCCTATCTCTATAAAAAATACAAAAATTAGCAGGGTGTGGTGGCATGAGCCTGTAATTCCAGCTGCTTGGGAGGCTGAGGCATGAGACTCACTTGAACCCATGAGGCAGAGGTTGCAGTGAGCCGAGATAGTGCCACTGCACTCCAGCCTAGGCAACAGAGTGAGATTCTGTCTCAAAAAATAAATAAAATAAAATAAAATAAAAATTTGGTGCACATATATTTCCTGACATAGAATGACAATCATAACACATTCCTAAGTGAAAATGCAGATTAACAATATGTCTTACATTTTTCCATTTTATTTTTTAACAAAATATTTTTTGTTTAGGTCAAAAGGCGCTTGTGGCATTCCACTCAGGAAGTGCAAAGTCAAAGGAGTAGGTGGAACAATTAAAAGTTGTGCATGAGGCCAGCAGGTTAGGTGAGCCAATCAGAAACTAGGGGTGGGGCAAATATTTAAAATATTTGCATTTGAAAGCCTTGGAAAAATATGCTTCAAAATATTAACAGTGGTTATCTCTAGATGGTAAGCTTCCGAGGAAATTTAATCCTTTGTCTTGGTTTGGCTGTATAATTTATTATTTATTTATTTATTATTTTTTCTGAGATGGAGTCTTTCTCTGTCACTCAGGCTAGATCATGCAGTGGCAAGATCTCAGCTCACTGCAACCTCTGCCTCCTGGGTTCAAGTGATTCAACTGTCTCAGCCTCCCGAGTAGCTGGGATTACAGGCATGAGCCAACACACCCGGTTAATTTTTGTATTTTTAGTAGAAACGGGGTTTCACCATGTTGGCCAGGCTGGTCTCGAACTCCTGACCTCATGATCCACCCGCCTCGGCTTCCCAAAGTGCTGGGATACAGGCGTGAGCCACCGCGCCGGTTGACTGTATAATTTTTTCTCTGAGTAAGAATTATTTGTGGTAGTAATAAATGTAAAAGATGACAGAACTCTGAGGTTCCACTGAGGTAAGTGAAGGCTGGTGATCCCAGACCTACCCTGTCTTCTCTGCAGGTGAAATCCCGGAGCATGGCAGAACTCCAAAGGCTCAGAAAATGAGGGGCTCCAAAGCAGCTGGCCCCAGTGAGGTGAAGCTTTCAGGAGCCACCCGCCAGAGAAAACACAAAGCAGACAGGAGCCAGAAGTCCATGCAGATGAAGACCCCCATGGAGGCTATGGCCTCTGCAACCCCAAGCCCCCAACGCCCCTCCATCCTGACCCAGGTGTTAGGGAAGGGCCGATTCCCAAAGGTGGCGGACTCTGTGAGCCTGTGGGCCTGCGAGCCCCTGGAACTGCACTGCAGGGGGAAGGTGGTCTGCTGGAGGGTGCCTGTGTATCTGGAGGAGGAGGGCAAGGGATGCCTGAGGTATGGGGTGGAAGAACTCTGGCAAAATTTTAATGGGTCCAGGAGTGTGTCAGAGAATGCTGGGCAGCAGTTCACAAGCACAGTGACAACAGTTTACAGGGATTAAGATGGCTCAGGACCCACACTGAGCATCCTGTTATGTACAACCATAGGCACCTAAAAGAAACGGTAAGATGGGCCCGCGAGCCCCATCAGATGCATAGTGATTGAACAGAGTAGGAGACAAGCAACCTTCCCACAATCCTGGGCTACTTAAATTGGGGTAGGGGGTGGGCCACAAATAGTACCTCTAGGCAGAGAGGTGCCAATGGAAAGGCAAGAGGTTGCCTGTCTGTCTGACATATCTGTGGTAGATGGCAGGTTGGATACCACTCTTCTGCCAAGGACACCATAACAGGGGGGCCAAAAATGAAAGCAAAGTTGACCCTACCAGCATTTCCCTCTGCCAATCCAGAAGGAAATCAGGCAGAGGCTGGGGTAGAAAACTGGGTTTCAAATATTCGCCTATCTTCTCTCACTCCAGCCTCTTAAGATGGGATCTCCTGGAATTCTGTCTCCTTTGTGGGTGGAGGTGCATAGAAAGCATTTGCTGGCTTGTACTAAGAGACATAAGGAAGGTGCGGAGGAGCACACTGGCGCTCGTGGCATTCCATTCGGGAAGTGCAAAGTCAAAGGGAAGGAGTAGGTGGACCAATTAAAAGTTGTGCATGAGGCTAGCAGGTTAGGTGAGCCAATCAGAAACTAGGGGTGTGGCCAATGCAAATCCTAACAGATCCATTGAGAAAGGGGGAAAGATTGGGTAGGTGGGTGATGAGAGTCAGTGATGGGAGGGAGGACTATCAGTAGACCAAATGCTGCCCACTAGGAGTCTCGGGCCATCCTCATCGCCTGTCCAGCCCGCCCCTACCATCTGTCTTCAGAATCAAGCACTTCAGCCAGTGCAGCCAGCTGCTGCTGGTGAACTCCACTGCCGTGGACACTGGGGAATACAGCTGTTGGACTCCGCACTGCCAGGATGGCGCATGTGCCGAGTGCCAGGCCCACCAGGGAAAGACCTTCATCTTCTTCACAGGTGCCCTGGAGTCAGGGTCTCCAAGAACCTGCATCCAGGAAAGTCCTCCAAACATAACCTTCTTCAGGCTTTCTCTTTAGACTCACTTGTAAAATGAGGGGAGTGTAGTAGTCCTCCAAGATCCTTTGTGGACATTCTAAGATTCTATGGCTAGTTCCATGGAGAACCGAGTAGTCACAGAGTCCAGCTTTGTCCAACAGAGAAAACACAGCACTTTTCACAGTCAGCAATGTCTCTTACTCAAATGCAACCAAAACGGTAATAATTATCCAATCTAGATGCTGTTGCTTTTGTTTTTTTTTTAGACTGGGTCTTACTCTGCTGCCCAGGCTGGAGTGCAGTGGCATGATCACAGCTCACTGCAGGCTTGGCCTCCTGAGAACAGGTAATTCTCCCACATCAGCCTCCCAAGTAACTGGTACTACAGGTATATAACGCTATACCTAGTTAATTTTTGTATTGTTTGTAGAGATGGGGTTTCACTATGTTGCCCAGGTTGGTCTTGAACTCCTAGGCTCAAGCTATCTTCCTGCCTTGGTCTCCCAAAGTGCTAGGATTACAGGCATGAACCACTGTGCCTGGCCCTATCTAGAGGTTCATGATCCCCTACGACCAAGCATCACCTGGGAGCCTGTTGAAAACACAGATTCCTGGACCTCACTCCCATTAAGACTGTGTGGAGTCTGGGCACCTGTCATGTCAAAAAACCCTACGGGTGATTCCAATCTTCAGACAGCTGTGGGAACCCGTGGTCAGTGCTTCTCAACTCTGGCTGCACATTAGGGTCATCTGTAGAACTTTAAAAGCACAGACACCAATCCCCTTTCCCCCAAGGCAAGTTCTAATTCACTTGGTCTGGGGGTCAGGAATTGGTCATTTTAAAAGGACCTCAGGTGATTCCAACTTCACACAATACAGAAGCCACTAAACAGATGTGGCTATTTAAGTTAATTAGCGTTAAAGAAAATTAATTGTTCAGTTCCCCAGCTGCACTAACTGTATGTCAAGTGCCCAGGAGCCACATATGCTAAGTGGTTACATATTGGGCAACATAAATACAGAACATTTTCATCAACACAAAAAGTTCCATTGGATAGCACCACTCTAAAAAGCTGGTCCCCAGACCAATCCTGCTCATTATATCATAGTGTACCCAAAAATCTGACCTGAGATTGTGTTGTTAAAAAGTACCTTGAAGGCCGGGTGTGGTGGCTTATGCCTGTAATCCCAGCACTCTGGGAGGCCAAGGTGGGCGGACCACCTGAGGTCAAGAGTTCGAGACCAGGCTGTCCAACATGGTGAAGCCCCATCTCTACTAAAAATACAAAAGTAGCTAGGCATGGTGGCGTTCGCCTGTAATCCCAGCTGCTCGGGTGGCTGAAGCACAAGAATCACTTGAACCTGGGAGGCAGAGGTTGCAGTGAGCCGAGATGGCACCACTGCACTCCAGCCTGGGTGACAGAGCAAGACTCTTTCTCAAAAAAATAAAATAAAAAGTCCCTTGATAGAGTTTAATGAATGTTTTTGTCCTATGGGCCTCAGGCTCATAGCCAATATCTCATTTGCTTCTTATCAGTTCTACAAAGTAGGCTGGGATGGGATTCTTGCTCCCAACTGACATTGAGAACCAAGGTCCTACAGCTAGCAAGTGGTAGGACTGGGAATCAAACCTTGACTTCAAGAAGTTCAGTATTTCCTGGAATCGTTTTTTTTTTAGATGGAGTCTCACTCTGTTGCCCAGACTGGAGTGCAGCGGCGTGATCTCAGTTCGCCACAACTTCTGCCTCCCGGGTTCAAGTGATTCTCCTGCTTCAGCCTCCCAAGTAGCTGGGACTACAGGCGCACGCCACCATGCCTGGCAAATTTTTGGGGTTTCACTGTGTTGTCCAGGCTAGTCTTGAACTCCTGACCTTGTGATCCGCCTGCTTCGGCCTCCAAAAGTGCTAGGATTACAGGCATGAGCCACTGTGCCCGGCCGTCCTATAATCATTTTGCATTTTTTACATTGCAGGGCCCTTAAAGATCAAGCAGTCTGAATCCTTGAATTGTGCATGATTGCATGTGCAGAGAGGGAAGGATTTCTTTAATACACACAGCAAACTAATGACAGAGCTAGAACTAGGATGCTTGTCTTCAGCATCCTCAGTCCAGGACCCCTTCCTTATGAGATAGAAAAGAGCACAGAGAATGGGGATGGGAAGAGAAAGTGAGGTTTCAGGTCCCCAAGAAAGACCTCATGTTCTTGGGTGGTGGTAGAGTCACTGGGAAGCAACACATCTTTCCCCCACATTCCCAGACCCTGAGGAGCTCTTTGTCCCTACAGATAACTACTATGAGGTGGTACAGCTGTGCACTCATCATCCAGCCCTGCTTCCCTTCCAAGTTAAAAATCTCCTGGCCCAGATGACACCATACAGGGAGTTCCCCCCAGGAGGTCCCAGTGGGGGACAGGCATCTCCTTTGATGTGAAGAAGGGCTTCACTATCCACCAGGCCCAGGCTTCCTTGGCTGGCTCCCTCTTCTGCTTGCCCAGCCTAGGCGGCATGAGACAAATCTCTACCAAGTACATGCTGGTCTGTATCAATTGCACATGGGTCTGGGGCTCTGGGTGGGCAGGGAAGGGGAGGATATGGGGAGATATACCTTCTTCAGGAACCTCTGATGTCGGCTCTGTGGATCATGGAGCCCTAAACAACATCAGCTTTCAATAATGCTCCATGTAGTCAGTCATTTTGTCCAGCCAGCTGGTCAGCCATGGAACCAGCTGGTATCAGCTCAGCCTTTCTATTCATTGACCTATTCACAATCAAGTCAAACTGTTCCATGCATGAATCCTCTGTCACTCAATCATTCCATCACCTACCCATACTCCCTTAATTCATTTTACCCATTCATACATCTACACACCCTCTATCAATTCAACCACCTCCATCATTCACCCTCTACCCATTTAGCCATTCTGCCCATTCATTCTATTCATCCGTCTCTCCATCCCCCTATCTACCATCTGTGGGGAAAAGAAAGAGATCAGCCTGTT
>NW_012102943.1:968771-975882 GCF_000951045.1 Mandrillus leucophaeus | reverse complement strand
CTGGAATTTGATAGGAGCCTTGTGGAGGCGGAGGGGGAAGATCCAGACCTGTGATACTAGGAGAAAGAATAAGGGCAAACAGGTCACACCCACGTGAGACCCAGAGACTCATCTGTCCCACCACTGCCACCTGTGAAGAATGCAGGGAGCATGTGGGCCCAGGAACTCAAGCATCATTCTTGAGACTCCCGGGAGCCATCAATGATGCCTGAGCAGTGAGCTGATCTTGTATGGGTCCCAGGGAAAGAGTGGTCAGAAAGACCCATGAGGGGCTATCACCTAGCTGGAGGCCATTTAAGAAAAGTATAGGATAGAGAAACAAGGTGCTCTGCAAGCTGTGACTTGATAGGATCACCACTTTCAGCAGCCCTGAAAAGGAGGCCAGTGGAACCCAGTGAGGGTGCCCTGTTCCCCCTGAACTTAAAATGCTCTGGCTCCACCTCGCTCCAGTCATTTGTGTAGCCTGAGCTAGCACATGGCTACTTCTCGAGTTCATCTCTCCATTCCCCGCAGTTGCTGCAAAGATGTGATAAAGGTGAACTCCACAGAAGCCTTAAGAGTTGGAAAGGGTAAGGGATCATTCTCCCACTTGTCAGAAGAGGAAACTGAGACCCAAGAAGGGGAAAGGAGCACACAGATGGTCGGGAGACACTGGCTTGGCTCCACCAGGATTTCCCCAACATGTTCTTTAGAAGGGTGGAATACCAGAAAGTTCCCTCCCACCCTACCCCACTTCCTTTTATAACGATTACCTGTCTTGGAGATTCAAAATACATGTGTACATGTAACAGACTCAGTGGTTGGAGTCTACCCAATTTCACTTTGCTTTTCTTAATGTTTCTCAAACACTTGTGTTAACAAAATTCTTCCCCTTCCTCCCCTTTGAGGAGGTAGCATCCCTACAGAAGCAGAGGGCCACAAAACCCACATTGGGAAGTACTTCCCTGGACTCAGTTACCTCTGGACATTCTTTGAGTAGGGGAGGGAACCCCAGCTTCTCTCTGCAGACTTGAGAAGCTTAACGTTTTTCACAAAGAACCTGGCCTTTAAGATGCTCTGACACCAAGCCAAAGTGTGACCTTGGGCAAGTCACTTCTCCTTTCCCCAAAGGGATAGTGCCTCTTACCTGACCCTGGTGCGTGAGTCAGAGATGCACCAGGGACAGCTAATGTGCGTCCATTTTTATCCTCTACCATCAGGCTGACCACTCTACATCAATGAACAGGCTCATGTGGTACACTGGGAGGGCCAGGTACAGCAGGAGGCAGCAGGAGGCAGAGGGCACCCTGTATGTGGAGGAGACCTGGGCCAGGGATGCTGACGTCTAAACCTGCTGGGCCACCAACCTTCAGGGCACTGGTTTGGCCACCACCCATATCCACATGACTCGAGGTCCTGGTGTCTCCTCTACCCCTTCCTAGCTCCCTCCCTGGCCACAGGCATCTGGATGTGGAGCAATAGGCAGAATCAGGGTAGGTACCTGTGGGAACCTCAGTGTTTCTGATGCCAAAGAGGGGCCCCGCAGTGCAGAAAGTGGCTTCTCATTCATTCCTCACACTCTCCCACCCCATCACTTTGTTTTCACTGCTCACTTCAACCTCAGCCTCACTCCAAGCCTTGGTCTATTTTGAAGGTCATCCTTTAATCCAGGCTTCACCCTAGCCCCAGATCCACAGTTAGGGCAAAGCAAGGGCCAGTGGGGCTTTGGTACTTGAGGAGGGTGCCCAGAACCATGAGTGGGCTACCCAGGCCCCAGGATTTCTTCTTCAGAGATCCCTGCCCCTGGCAGGAGTCCTCAGCGAAGATCCACCTCCCCACTCTCCCAGAAAAACACAGAAGCCGTGTAAATAAGGTGCTGCATGTTCTTTTTAGTTTCCATACATTGTCTGTCCCAGAGTGAGGAGAAGTTGATCTCCTTCCCACATCCACCACAGGCTGCATGAGGGAAGCCTGGCTCCCCACAACTTGCTCCTTCTCCAGCCCTGCCCCTCTCAATTACAACAATGCTTTCTAAAGCGCATTCTGCGGCCTGATGTGCCTGTGAGGTGAGAGATGTGGGAGGGACAGAAGCTTTGCTCAAAGAGGTTTGGGAGAGGCTGGATACTCAGCTCCCTTCTTGTAAGTCTGTCACACACATTGGCATATTAAAGGTTCTGAGAAGTCATGTAGGTTGGTGACCTGTTTAGGTGTCCCCAGATAACTTGGCCACCAATCGTGTCTACTCCTGGACATTAGTCCAATAAACTAGTGTATCTTAGATGTACTTTGCGAAAAGCTTCATGAAAAAGTACATGTGATTCCCTCCAGAGCCTTCCTCAAGGCTCCCGGGTGACCTGTCTGACCAAGGCTGGAAAATCGGCACAGCACTCCCCTAGCCTCACCTCTTCCCCCATTTGGCCGGGGAAATGGAGAAACACAGTCACCTCTGAACTTCTAAACCTAGAAACAGAAGGAGACTGTACACAGGGGAATACAGAAGGCAGTCTGGGATAATGTCACTACAGAATGACTGATGAAAAATGCAGATTGACTGTTCTGATGCTGGCTTAGGGCCTGGGGCTGAAGCTGGGGACCTTGAGCAAGGTCCTTTGGCTCCTGTGATCTGCTTGCCCTGTTGCCAATGAGAAATAGGAACCTGCTTCAAGGATCTTATGAGGACCAGGGGAGGGAGGGGTATGGAAAGTCTTTGAGGCAAATACTCTATGCAGAACAGGAGTTATAATTATAGTCTCCAGTAGACCTGAAGCTTCCTGAGAAGGATCTGAAATCCACAGACTATCAGGACTGGACGGCCTGCTGAGGTTAGTTACTCTAGCCACCCCTTGTCACTGATGGGGAAGCTGAGCGCCAGGTTGTAAAAGCCTGGGCCTGGGATCAGGGGCAGTGGGAGGAAGAGTTAAGGCAGAGAGCAGGAGTGAAAAAGAAACGAAGTGGGTGAGGGCCAGGGAGAGGAAGATTAAGTCAGGAAGATTAAGTTACAGACCTGATCTTCCAGAGCCTGAAGAGAAAAACAGAGCAAAGGATAAGACCTGGATGACAGATGAGATCTAGATTTGACTCTGGGAACTGCTCCATGCCTCGGTTTCCTCATCTGTGCAGGGATGAGGTTCCAGCTCTGACAGATCAATGGACTCAGAACCACCAAGCTGGCCGCTGTGGCCAGGTGGCACCAAGACTGAAGGGCCAGGAGCGCTGAAGGGATGTGCCTTGCCTGGTAAAGAAAGAGGAGCTCTGGCTACTGCCCCTTAGTAGACCCAACTCTGGCCCAGGAACGGAGCCTCAGCTGGGGAGGCTGCCTGACCCTGTCAGCCCCAAGGGCCTTCAGAGACCCCCACCCTGCCACTCACCTTTCCCACTCTGATTTGCAGTGTTTGTCCACACTCCTCCCCAACCCCTACTCTGGCCTTCAGACAATCCTAGAATGGGACACTGCAGTGACAGAAGAGTCATTTGAGTAGTCCACCCACCATTTTAGTGCAGGGGATAAACTGAGGCTGTGAGCAGGCCAGGGTGGAATGGGAACACCTAGAGGAAGTTGACAAGTCAGCAAGTTGGCAGCAGAGCTGACAAGCTGGGACCCGGGGCTGTCTCCTTTATGTCAGATGGCCAACGTGACGCAGGCTGCCCCTGGGAAAGCCTCGGAACTTCTCGGATTGGGACAGAGTGCCGGGGGAGGCAGGAAATGTCTCCTCTTGCTTATTCCCTAGGCCAACTCAAGGGAAGACGCTTCTCGGGGCCTCCAAAGCCCTGTGGGTGATTCCATGTAACCCAAGAACCCAGGGCTCACTGGGCACACACCCTGGCTCCCCATCTCGCTGCCACCCTCGTTCCTTCCTGGAAAAGAACTGAGAGGCTCCTGCTGTCTTCTCCAGAAAAACCTTGGGAGGAGCTGTGACTTCAGGCATCGTGGTAGGCCCAGGCCTTGCACCCTATGTGGCGAGGAAGGAGACCTCAGTGGGAGTGACAGGGGCCAGGGGGAAGGCGGGCGAGGCATTGGCCCCGAGGACCCGGTACAACAGCTCCTCCTTCTCCTGCTGGAGCTGTCGCCGCAGCTGCACCTCCTTCTCCAGGGCCTCACGCGTGAGAAGCAGGTCTTCTGAGAGCTGCCTGTGGATGCACACAGAGCCCAGGGTTGCCTACTGGGAGCGGGTACCACAGAGACCGACCCATTCCCCCAGGGAGCCTTCCTCAGATGGACCAGCAGCCTGCTGCAGGGTCTCCACCGCCCCTCCTTGTTGGCCTGTATACAAGAGGCAATTCAATCTCTTGACCAAGGAGCGTGGGCCTCACAGACAGGCAGGCAGTTCTGAGCTGCTCCAAATCTCTGCTCCACCACTTAGCTATATAATCTTGAACAAGTTATTCATTCTTCTTCAATTTCAGGCTCCTCATTTGTAAAACGGGAAGAAGAAGAAGAATAGGACCCAGCTTTTAGAGTAATTATGAGGATTAGATGAGAAAATATGTACAGTATTCAATAAATTATGTCTGACACATGATACTAGCTCTTATTTACTAAGTCCTAAGAACTGATTCATTCCACTTAGGCCTGGTGCACGATCAATTTCCTGTTTCCTCTTCCCTATATCGGGCTTTCCCATGGAGTACACTCAGCCAGGACGGAGACAGACAGATACTCATCAAGGCACTGGGACTTTGGTTTCCGGGCAAAGCTGCCCCCTTGGGTTTCCTGACTCCCAGGGAAAGAGGAGCCACATGCCCTAAAGAGGCCCCGGGCCCACCTGTCAGTCCATTCCTCAGGTCCCTCTAAGACTCTCCCAACTGGAAATTTTGGCACAAAGGGTGGGGACGGGAGGGAAGGAGGCAGGAAGACAGCTACCTTGACAGGACCACCTGGTTGCGGCTTCGGACGTGGAGGTCCTCATTCTCCTGTTGCAGGGTCGTGATTTTTTCCTCCAATATCAGATTTTTCTCTTTCTGTAACACATCGGAATGAGCTCAGAAAGCTGCCAAACTCACGCTGCACGATGTGTGCTGACACCTCCCTCTTATCTGTGGTCACCGAAAGCGCTGATTCCTTCTAGACTATATGTTACATTTCATGGAGCAATAAGGTAACTTAGAAAAAAATAAAACTAAAAAGTTAACAAAGGGCTGCTGACTTTTTGCCACAGGAGAATGTTAAAAAAAATCACAGGCCCTACCATCTCCTACCACCATGAGTTCATGGAAGAAAGAATAGTTTTTGTTCCCCAAAAGTCAGAAGGATATGATCTATATAAATAAAATGAAGTTTGTCTGTTATGTGTTTCCACAAAAATGGGTGAACAAAATCTACAGGGAATGTTTGAGACGATCTGATTAAAATAAAGCCCTGTGGGTGATTCCACGTCATGTGACTCAAGCCCCCAGGGCTCACTGGGCACACACCCTGGCTCATCTCACTCCCACCCTGTTTCCTTCCTGAGAAAAGAACTGATGGTGATACGAGATGGTAGTGCCTGGAAGATTTTTTTTTTTTTTTTAACATTCTCCTGTGGCAAAATTAAAAGCCAGCAGCTTTTTGTTAATTGCTGAGTTTTATTTTTTTATTTTTATTTTTTTTGAGACGGAGTCTCGCTCTGTCACCCAGGCTGGAGTACAGTGGCCGGATCTCAGCTCACTGCAAGCTCCGCCTCCCGGGTTTATGCCATTCTCCTGCCTCAGCCTCCCGAGTAGCTGGGACTACAGGCGCCCGCCACCTCGCCCGGCTAATTTTTTGTATTTTTAGTAGAGACGGGGTTTCACCTTGTTAGCCCGGATGGTCTTGATCTCCTGACCTCGTGATCCACCCGTCTCGGCCTCCCAAAGTGCTGGGATTACAGGCTTGAGCCACCGCGCCCGGCCTTATTTTTTAATTATAAGTTGTATGGCACACAGGAGGCTAGGGAGCCTTCTTCCCGAGCAACATCATCTCCGCTTAGATTCAACCCTAGGGTTTCTGAGGCTTCTGTCCTCCTGTGTTCTCAATGCTACCTGCCCTAGTGTCACCCAAGCTACAGCAACATCAGTAGCCTCGAAAGGCACAGGACTCAGATGATAAGAAGCCACTGCTTGACCCAGCCTGGCCACAGACCATGCTCAGTGGTCAGCACAGGTGGCAGGTCAAAGCTGGAGTGAACCAGGCTGGGACCTCCTTAAACCACCGCCCCTCTGCATGCTTTACAAAGGAAACACCCAGAAAGCGGGAGCCTGAGGCTGCATCCCCCAGCCGCTCCCAGCCACAGACCACTGTTTCCATGAGGATCAGCCGCTTGTCCAGCTCATGAATACGCTCATTCTTCATCTCAATGACAAAGTGTAAGCTCTCCAGCTCCTGCTCCCAGAACTGGCTGGGGCTCCCATAATCCTAGACAGAGAGAGAGTGACCTCATTAGGCCAGTAGGCTACCTCCCTCCTCCCCATTCTGCCAGAAACTCAGCTGGACTTTCACAAGTCACCCACCTTCCTCTCTCAGCCTATGTTAAGTGCTTAATATGCTTTATCTCTCTGGATCCGAATAACACCTTTTGAGACATGTACTAGCACCAGAGATGAGGAGACTGTGGTTTGGATAGGTTGAGTCACTTGTGCTAAGTGGAAGGTTTGCTATGTGCACCTAGTTCTCTCTGAATCCAGAATGTGAGCACTTGACTATTCCAGATTTTGCTCTCTGGGCCTTAATTTTCCCATCAGTGAAATGGGAACTCTTTTATTTCCAGGCCCTTGTGTAGGTAAGAGTGTCAGGTCTGAATCTTGTCCTTGAAGAGGGGCTGGTGTTTCCTGTTGCCCGGCCCTGACCTCCCTGGAGATTCAAGGAGGAAAAGCCCCCAGGGTGCTGCCACCTACCTGGATATGCTTCTTATAGTTTCGGCTCATAATGGACTCCTCCACCCTCTTCATTTTGGCCTGGAAAGCCTCCAGCTGTGAGGTCAGTCTGTCTATGGTCTCCTGGAGCAGGGAGTGGGATGGAGACAATCAAAGCCTGCCTCATAAAGGCTATAGGTGAACTTCACCACATCCCAGAGGGAGAACAGTTTTGGGTTCTTCTATCTGTCTTTGGTCTACCCTACAAGACAATGCAAGATCAACATACCTCGACCACTGCTTGAGACCTACCAGCCCTTACAGC
>NW_012102943.1:960284-968681 GCF_000951045.1 Mandrillus leucophaeus | reverse complement strand
GCAGAAAGGGAGGGGGAGGGAGAGGGAGAAGAAGAGGAGACGAAAGGAACACACTAACCCCACCTCTTGCTTTAATGCCTTTAATGGCTCCCCATACTGTAGGGGACAATGTCCTGGTATAAAAGATCATTGTTAGCCTGGCATTCAAAACCCATCCAAATGAGGCTCAATGAATTTTTCCAAGCTCACCCCTCACTGCTCCTTCTATACATCCTCTACTGCAGCCAAACATCACAATACTCCCCCAGCTTCAGGGTACATTCTTATCTCCAAACTGTTTCACTGCCAAGAACTTCCTCTAGTTGAACCAACTGTGACCATTACCGTTAGGATAGAGCACAACTCCTTAAGATGGCTCGCCAGCTCCCACTCTGACCCTTGCTCACTTCCTTAGCCTTAGTCCCCTCTCCCACTGAAACTCATACCCCAGACATCCTGGACATCTTTCAGTTCCTCAGGTATCCCATATTTTCCCTTTTTCCTCCATGTCTTTGAACACATTGCTTTTTTTCTGCCTGGGGCTCCCTTCCTATCCTTCTTTACCAAAGAATTCCAACCCATCCTTCAGACTCCAGCTTAGATCTCACTCCCTCTAGAAAATCTTTCCTGCACAGCCACATTGAGTCAGATACTTCCCTGCATCCTTCCACAGGTCTGTGTGCATCCACCCATGAATCTATCACACTGTGGCACCTGGCCCATGCCTCTCCAAGATCTTCCTAATAGTCCCTGGAAAAATAGGCCCAACTCAATTTCAAACCCAGCCTTCTTGAGCTAATAGCCTGGTTACCACATGTAGGGGCCTGGATACACAGAAGACAATCACCTCAGCTCCTCACTCCTAGGCACACATAATCAGTTTTGGCTGCCTTGGGGCTCCAGGCTGCTTTCCCACTGGTTCTCCCCCACCCTCACCTGAGACTGACATGACCCAGCCCCTCTCACCTGCTGGGCAGCACTGGCCTCCTGGAAAGAGTGGGTAAGCGCTTCTTTCTCCTGTTCATATGAGGCCCGGAGGACTGTAGGGAAAGGAGAACTCCATAAGCTCAGACACCTCTCCCCAAAGCCTTCTGGCAGGCCCCTTGATGGTCAGAAAGGTCCAGATGATTACCTGGGGCCCATAGAGGCCAGGAGTCTGGGAATGGTCTTATTTATCCTTCTATCTCCTAGGCTTGCTTGGGGGCTGTGCCAGAAATGTACTAGGTATTTAATAAAACCTCATGGAAATTGAAATAAACTATAGCCTGGGAGGAAGCCTACCAGATTGTGGGTGCCATCCATACCTCACTAAGGCTAAGATCCAAAGATCTTGCAGCAAGCATGTTCATCTAAGACCACCTCAGGCCATGGAAAATGCAGAGGACAATGCTTTGTAAACTGGACTAGCCAAATCACAAAATCATTAAATCCTTAGTTGTCAAACTAAAGCACAAAACTGCGGTAGTAGGTACATTAGATTTGTGGCTAGGAAATCCACTTGGTCCTGGCTCTGCCTTTCCAAAACTGAGAGACCTTGAGAAGATCACATCAGACATCTAAAAGTCCTGTTATCTCAACTGTGAAATGGGATCAATAAACTGGGTTGGACTGTCTCAAAGGGGTCATTTGAGGATAACATGAGAAGGACGTGCAAGGGCTTTACAGACAGGGCGGTGCTGTACACAGCTGAAATTATCGTCATTCCCCAAATCAATACAGTTGTATATATCATCCCACCTCCTTCATAAAGTTCCTTTTGGAAAATTCCAACCTTGTCTCAACTGAAAAAAGACAATAGGCAAATGGCAATCAATGGGCAGAATGGGAAATAGAACAGAGGAGACAGGAAAGTTTAATACAGCCAAAGAGCCAGGTGTATGGCAGTGATGAAAAAAATAATGTTCAAGGCCGGGAGCGGTGGCTCATGCCTATTATCCCAGCACTTTGGGAGGCTGAGGTGGAAGGATTACTTGAGGTCAGGAGTTTGAGACCAGCCTGGCCGACATGGCGAACCTCTGTCTCTACTAAAAACACAAAAATTAGCCGGGCGTGGTGGCACAAGTCTGCAGTTCCAGCTACTCAGGAGGCTAAGGCAGGAGAATGGCTTAAACATGGGAGGCAGAAGTTACAGTAAGCTGAGATCATACCACTGCACTCCAGCCTGGGCAACAGAGACTCTGTCTCCAAAAAAAAAAAAAAAAAGAAAGAAAAAAAAGAAAAAATAATGTTCAGTAATATAATGGTGATAGAGTAGTAAAAAATTGATAAGAATAGTCATATAAAAATTATAGCCTTAACTTTTTAAAAATATTGGCCTAATTTGTTAATTTGCCTATCAAGACAGGTTCTGGTTTTAGGTAAGATGAAGGAAGCACACTTCCTCCAGTTTTTCCTACCGAATTAGCTACAAAACCTGGACAGAATGAATTCTGCAGTTATTTGCAGACTGAAAAGTAAATGGTAGCAGCAGACTGAGCAAGAAGACCAGAATTTGAAATACCACTGACCTGACAGATTCAAACAAACCCAGAATCTCATGTATTTAAACATTTAAAATGTCTAGGATACAACCCCAAATTTCTCAGCATACAATACAAAAAATTACTCAGCCTAAAAAGAAGCAGAAAAAAAACTCCCTTGAGAAAAGATATTCAACAGATGCCTACACTGAGATCCTATAATGTAGGAATTATTAACAGAATTTTTACAGTAACCAGTAGAAAAAGACTCCAAGAAGTATGGGTGTCCTGCCACTGATGGCAAGAAGGAAAAAGAGAAAAGAAAAGTAAGAGTGAACATACTTTTAGAAATTATAGAAAAATAGAAAGTCTTAGGAAATAAATAGAGTTATTAAGAAGAACCAAAAGGAAATTTTAGAACTAAAAAGTACAATAAGTGAAATAAAAACTCACTAGGTGGAATCAACGGCAGAATGGAGATGAGATAAGAAAGAGCCACTGAACTTCAAAATAGATCAATAGAAATTATCCAATATTGACAGTAGAGAGGAAAAAAAGATTAGGAAAAAAAAAATGAACAGAGCTTCAGAGACCTGTAAGATAATGCCCAAATATCTAACATTTCTATCATGACAGTCAAAGAATCGGAGGGAAAAGGGTGCAGTCCAAAAAAATAAAAAATTGAAGAAAGAATGATTGAATATTCCACAAATTTTCCAAAACATAAACCTACAGATTAAAGATCACTGAACTCCAAAGTAAGCCCAAAGAAATCCGCACCCAGACACATCTTTTCCAAAAGCTAATGACACAGAAAAGGTGTGGGATGGAACCAGACAAAATGGTCCACTACATATAGGGAACAACAGCTTGAATAACTGTATGTTTCTCATCAGAAACCTTAGAGGCCAGAAGAAAAAAATTTAAAAATTGCTGGAAAATGTTGATGTTCATAATGTTGGGTTGAGGTCTACCATTTTAGGATGTGTTTTCTGTTTGTTCTTGCTGACCTTTATCCTCTGTTTTCCCTTTCCTGCTTTCTTCTGGAGTACAAAACCAAAACAATAAGCCCAGAATCCCATATGCAGTGAAAATATCCTTCAGGAAAGAAGATTAAATTGAGACATCCTCAGATGAAGGAAACTTAGAATTCATCACCAGCAAACTTGCTCTAAAAGAATTGCTACAGGAAATTCTTCAAATGAAACCAGAGGGAAACTTGAAACTTCAAGAATGTAAGAAGAGTAACAGAACTGGTAAAGAACTAAGTAAATACAACAGACTATTCTTCTTCTCTTGAGCTCTTTAAAATATGATTGATGATTAAATGCAAAAATTATAACCTTGTCTGATGGGGCATTAGATGTATGTAGATGTAATACATAAGAAAAATGTAACAAAAACGGGAGAGAACAGAGGAACTTACATGATGGTAAGCTTTCTACATTCCATTAGATGTGATAAAATAGCAATTCTAGGCTGGGCGTGGTGGCTCACACCTGTAATCCCAGCACTCTGGGAGGCCGAGATGGGTGGATCATCTGAGGTCAGGAGTTCTAGACCACACTGGCCAACATGGTGAAACCTGGTCTCTACTAAAAATACAAAAATTAGCTGGGCCTGGTGGTGGGTGCCTGCAATCCTAGTTACTTGGGCGGCTGAGGCAGTAGAATCGCTTGAACCCAGGAGGCGGAGTTTGCAATGAGCCCAGCTCATGCCATTGCACTCCAGCCTGGGTGACTGAGCAAGACTCTGTCTCAAAAAAAAAAAAAAAAAAAAAGCAACTCTAAGTAGATTAAGTATATTGTAATTCTTAGAGTAACCACTAAAAAAAAAATACAGAGATACAGTAAGACAATAAATAAGTTAAAATGGAATACTAAAAAATGTTTAAATACTCTGAAAGAAAGCAGGAAAGGGAAAACAGGATAGAGATCAGTGAGAACAAACAGAAAACATATCCTAAAATGGTAGACCTCAACCCAACATTATGAACATCAGCATTATCAATAACAACAGTAAATTAAATGGCTTAAACATACCAAATAAAAGAGGATGTCAGAATGGGTTTTTAAAAACCCACCTAATGGTATCATTCATACCCCAAACCTCAGCATCATGTACTATACCCATGTAACAAACCTGCATGTGTGCCCTGAATCTAAAATTAAAGTCAAAATTAAAAAAAAAAAAAAAAAACAAACACCCACCAACTATGTGCTATTTACAAGAAACTCAGTTTAAATATATGCTATAGGTAGGTCATAAGTAAAAGGGTGGAAAAAGAAACACTAATCAAAAGAAAGTCATAGTAGCTATATTATTTTCAGAGAAAGAACTGAAAGGAGAAATAGACAAATATGCATTATAATTAGAGACTTCAACACTCCTCAGCATTCCACATAAAGCAGTGAGAAAATCAGCAAGAATACAGAACTCAATACTACCATCAACCAAACTTTATCTAATTGATTTATTTTTAAAATACTCAACCCAACAATAGCAGAAAACACATTCCTTTCAAGTATACATGAAACAAGATAGACCATTCCCTGAGTCATAAAACAAACCTTAACAAACTATAAAAGCAGCCAAATACAAACTATGTTCTCTGACTGTAATGCAATCAAACTGGAAATCAAATAATAGAAAGAGAACCAGAAAATCTCCCAACACTTAGGAATACAATTCTACATATTCAATGCCAGAGAGGAAGTCCCAAGGAAAATAAGACTGAAAATATTTTGAACTCAACGAAATGGAAATAAAAACATCAATTTGTGGGATTCAGGTAAAGCAGAGTTTAGGCAAAAATTAATAGTTTTAACTGTTTATATTAGAAAAGGAGAAAGGTCTCAAATCAATATTCTGAGCTGAAGAAATCAGGAAAAAGGATCAGGCCCAGTGACTCACACCTGTAATCCCATCACTTTGAGAGGCTGAGTCAGGAGGACTGCTAAAGCCGGGAATTTGAGACCAGCTTGGTTAACACAGAGAGACCTGCCTCTGTTAAAAATTTAAAAATTAGCTGGCTAGGTGTGGTGGGGTATCTATAGTCTCAACCACTCAGGAGGCTGAGGCGGGAAGATTGCTTGAGTCCAGGAGCCACTGAGGCTGCACTGAGCAATGATCATGACACTGTACTCCAGCCTGGGAGACACAGCAAAACCCTGTCTCAGGAAAAAAAGAAAAGAATGAAAAGAAAGAAAAAAAAGAAGAGCTAACCAAACATAAAGCAAGCACACAGAAGGAAGGAAATAAAAATAACAGAAACCAGTGAGATGGAAAATGATAAAATAAGGGGGGTGGGGCAGGGAAATCAATGAAACCAAAAGCTCATTCTTTGAAATAATTAATAAAATGGATAACCTCAAGCAAGACTGACAAAGAAAAAAGAGAACACACACATGACCAATATCAGGAATGAAATATCACTACAGACACAGCGGATATATGAAATGATATTAAGGAAATATGCTGAACAATCCTATGCACCTAGATTCAACAACTTAGATGAATGTACCAATTCTTCCAAAAAAAAAAAATGACCAAAACTCACCCAAGGTGAAGTACCTAACCTGAAATTCCTATAACTATTAAAAAGAAATTGAATTTGTAGTTAAACACTTTGAAAGAAATGCCCAAGCACAGATTATTTCATTGAAAAATTCTATTTGATAGAATGATAGAACACCCATTCTATATAATCTCTCCCAGAAAGAAAAGATGAGAGGACATTACTACATGGCGCAAGCTTTATCGTGATACTAAAACCAGATAGTGTAAGAAAACTACAGGCCAACATTCCTCATGAACATAGACACAAACATCGTCAGTAAAACATTAGCAAATCAAATTCATCAATACATAAAAAGAGTAATATAACACAACCAAGTGGAGCTTATGCCAGGAATGCAAGGCTAGTTCAATGCAGGCAGCCTTCTGTATTTGCAGGTTTCTCATCCTCAGATTCAACCAAGCGTGGATAAAAAAAATTTGAAAAAATAAAAATAAAAAATGCCAAATAACAATAAAAGATAATACAAATAAAAATACAGTATAACAACTATTCACCTTACTTTTACATTGTATTAGGTATTATAAGGAATCTAGAGATGATTTAAAATGTATGGAAGGATGTACACAGGTTATATGCAAATAATACACCATTTTATATAAGGGGCTGGAGTACTTGCAGATTTTGGTATCCAAAGTGGGTCCTAGAATCAATTCCCCATGGATACCTAGGGATAACTATATTTGAAAACTCAAACCAATGTGATCCACTATATTAACCATCTAAAGAAAAACCAGGCCAGGTGTGGTGGCTCACACCTGCAATCCCAGCACTTTGGGAGGATAAGTCCAGTGGTTCATTTGAGCTCAGGAGTTAGAGACCAGGCTGGGCAACATGGCAAAAATCCATTTCTACACACACACAAAAATTAGCTAGGCATGGTGATGTGCACTATAGTCCCAACTACTTGGGAGGCTGTGGTGGGAGGATTACCTGAGCCCTGGAGGTCAAGGCTGCAGTGAACCAAGATAGCACCACTGCACTCTAGCCTGGGCATCAGAAAGAAAAGAAAAGAAAAAAAAAAAAAAAGAAGACAGGAGAGGAGAGGGAAAGAAAGAGGAAGAAAGAAGAAAGAGAGAAAGAAAGAAAGAGAGAGAGAGAGAGAGACAGAAAGAAAGAAAGAAAGACCACATGATTATATGGATCTTAGATCTAAATATAAAACCATAAGTCTTTGGAAGAAAACATTGAAGAAAATCTTTGTTACCTAGGGTTTAGCAAAGAGTTCATAGACATGACATAAGAAGTATAATCAAAGAAAAAAATAAATTGGACTTTATCAAAATTAAAAACTTGGCTTTGTGAAAGACATTATTAAGAGAATGAAAAAATAACCCCACTGGCTAGGAGAAAGTATTTGCAAATACAAAGAACTCTTGTCCAAAATATATAAAGATCTCTCAAAACTCTACAGTAAGGACAAGCAAGTTAATTTAAATGGGAAAAACACCTGGACACACATTTGATCAAAGAGGATATGTAGACAGCAAATAAGCACATGAATCGTTATTGAAATGTAAATTAAACCTACCATGAAGATTACTGCACACTTATTAGAACAGCTAAAATAAAAAACCAATGACAACAAGTATTGGCATGGAGTAGGAACAGTGTAACTCATACATCACAGATGGTAATACAAAATAGTGGTCACTCTGGAAGACAGTTTAGCTGTTTCTCATAAAGCTAAACATACATTTATCATATGACCTATCCCACTCCTGTGTATTCACCCAAGATAAATGAAAACCTATGTCCACACAAAGCCTGCACAAGAATGTTACAACAGCTGTATTCATAATTGCCTCAAATGTCCTGGAACAGTGAATGAGTAAACAATGGAATATAACTCCACAATGAAAAAGTATGAATTACTGAGATATGCAACAATTGGAATGAATGTCAAAGGCATCGTGACGAGTGAAGGAAGCCAATATGAAAAAATCATATCGTATTATTTCATTTATGTAATAGCCTAGAAAAGACAAAGCTACAGAGATGGAGAACAGATCAATAATTGCCAGGGTTTAGGGTGGGAGGAGGATGTGAATGCAAGGGTAGTTTGAGATAGCTTTTTGGGGGTGATAAAACTGTTTTGTATCCTGATTGTGGCGATGGTTACAAGAATCTATACATGTGGCTGGGCGCAATGGCTCACACCTGTAATCCCAGCACTTTGGGAGGCCGAGGCGGGTGGATCACGAGGTCAGGAGTTGAAGACCAGCCTGGCTAAGATGGTGAAACACTGTCTCTACTAAAAATACAAAAATTAGCCGGGCATAGTGGCACGTGCCTGTAATCCCAGCTACTTGGAAGGCTCAGGCAAAGAATTGCTTGAACCCAAGAGGCAGAGGTTGCAGCGAGCCGAGATCGCGCTACTGC
>NW_012102943.1:956550-958284 GCF_000951045.1 Mandrillus leucophaeus | reverse complement strand
TGGGTGTACACCCAGGGGGAACTGAAAACAGCTGTTCAAGCAGGTGCTTGTACCAGTGGCACTATTCACAGTGGCTAAATGGTGGAGACAGCCTAGGTGTCCATCAACTAATGATGAATGGGTAGAGTGTGGTGTGTCTGTGCAACAGCAAATTACCCAGCCATAAAAAGAAACAAAGTATAGATGCATGCTGCAACACAGATAAGTCTTGGAAACATTCCAAGGTGAAAGAAGTCACATGTGGGTGATCATACGGTTTATACAATCCCATTTATATGAGTGTCCAGAATGGACAAGGCCATAGAGAAAGACAGTGAATTGGTGGTTGCCAGGGGCTAGTGGTAAGGTAAGTGACAGCTTAGGCCAGACACTGCGGCTCATGCCTGTAATCCCAGCACTTTGGGAGGCTGAAGTGGTGGATCCTTTAAGCCCAGGAGTTTGAGACCAGGCTGGGAAACATGGCAAACCCCATCTCTACAAAAAAATATAAAAATTAGCCAGGCATAGTGGCATGCACCTGTAGCTACTCAGAAGGCTGAGGTGGGAGGATTGCTTGAGTCCAAGAGGCGGAGGTTGAAGTGAGTCGGATTGCGCCACTGTACTCCAGCCTGGACAACAGAGTGAGACCCTGTCTCAAAAAAAAAAAAAAAAAAAAAAAAGTGACTGCTTGGTGGGTGGGAGTTTCCTTTTGGAGTGATGGCACTGTGAATGTACTAAATGTCACTAATGGTAAATCTTATGCCTACTTTACCAAAATAAAAATATATATATACACATAAACTTTGCCACACCAATTCTACTAGGATGTTATTCTAAAGCTGAAATAATGAATGTGACAAAGATTTTACAAAATGGGGTTCATTATGTAAGTATCATTACTGTTATAAACAATGACAAAAATCTTGTAATTACCTAAATGCCTAACAAAGGGACTCAGTTAAATGAACAAGGGTGCACACTGGAATGCTATGTAGTTACTAAAACTCTTGGTATAGAAGAGCTTAATGAGAGGATGCTAATGCAACACAAAGTGAAAAAAATAATTTACCTCCCCTCCCCAAAGTGTGTGTGTATAGATGTATATTCTATGTATATACACAGAAAAAGAAACAGAAAGAATCTATAGCAAAGGGATAACAGTGGTTAACTCTGGGTGGAATTATGATTTAAATTTTCTCAATAATAAAATCAGTGCTAAAAGTTATTGCTAAGTATCTCGCACTGTTCTAAATTCTAGCTCTGTCTATCTATCATTAAATTGTTTAATTCTTACAAAGAACCTATTGGGGCGGTAAAGTAACTTCTTCAAGTTTACAGAGCTGGTAAGCAGTGGAGCTGAAGTTTAGACCCAGGGACTGGAGTTCTAGAGAATGAGATCGATCTATCTATCAATCAATCAATCATCTATTTATTTTTCATAGTGACAGCATGTTGCTATCCAGCTATGTTGCCCAGGTTGGCCTTGAACTCCTGGGCTCAAGCAATCTAGCCACCTTGGACTCTCAAAGTGCTGGGAATACAGGTGTGAGCCACCATATCCAGCCAAGAATGAGATCTTAACCACTGTGCTGTAAGATCTTTTTGTCTAATCTAGAGTTTCCAAATTTTCTATGATGATCACATTTGGTGATATAAGAGGAAAGAAAGTTATTTTTCAAAATAATCAATCTAACAATAAATAGAGCTACCATCATTGTGAGGATGGAATATGTGTATTTAAAAATTCTTCTATTT
>NW_012102943.1:952741-954002 GCF_000951045.1 Mandrillus leucophaeus | reverse complement strand
AAAAAAAAAAAAAAAAAAAAAAAAAGAATTGATACATGCATTAGAATTTATGAAAATGCACACCCCCTCAAAAACAGTCAATTTTACTATGTGATAATTTTAAAAAGACAACAAAGGGTCCTCGAATGTGGAAAACCACCACTAGTCTCTTTATCTGTGTACCTCTCCCCATACGTATAAAATCTCATATATTTCCACCATGCTATGCTTTCATTCATTCATTATAGACTTATGTAGCACTTAATATGTGCCAAGCAATTGAAAAATAACTATAGAAGAATTATGACTGATGAGAAGAATTCAAGACAGGCAATCTCTTCTCCCCTGTGTTTTACAGTAGGAAATTCTTCTTATAACACTAAAAATAATATCAAAGCAATGCTTGGATAATAAAGTTGTTTTCCCATAAAGTCTTGTGAGGTACGGAAGGTAGATTTTAGAGAGAGAGAAACTGCACTGAGATTCAAGGAGGTTGAGTGATAGCCCCAGTTCAACAGGGTATGGTATTATTAAAACACAATTCTTTGGCTGGGCGAGGTGGCTCACCCTGTAATCCCAGCACTTTAGGAGGCCGAGGCAGGCGGATTATGAGGTCAGGAGTTTGGGACCAGCCTGGCCAACATGGTGAAACCCTGTCTCAACTAAAAATACAAAAATTAGCCAGGCGTGGTTGCGGGCGCCTGTAATCCCAGCTACTCGGGAGGCTGAGGCAGAAGAATCACTTGAATCCGGGAGGCGGAGATTGCTGTGAACCGAGATCACACCACTGCACTCCAGCCTGGGCGACAGAGCGAGACTCCATCTCAAAACAAAAACAAAAACAACAACAAAAGCAAACACACACACACACACACACCCACCCACCCACACCCACACACACCCACCCACACCCACACACACCCACAGAACCACAATTCTTCAATTTCCAGGCAAGGACTTGAATTCCATTTCGCAATGTTTGCAATAATGTGCGCTACTGTTGCAATATGTTTCAAGATTCTTAAAATCATTCAGACCTCTGTTCTAGTTATTCCATTTGGGTAAATCAAAGGACACAATGTGAAATATGGGCAACATTATGCAAAAGCTGTTTTGAGATCTAGAGGTCTAGACACAAGAAATAAGGAAAGCCATGTACTTTATGGTCTTGCCTTTATAAAAATTTTAGTAGCGTAATTACTTGGAAACATATTTGATACAATGTTAAATGAAAAGAATAGGATATAAACTTTGATGTATAAAATAATCACAACCATGTTTT
>NW_012102943.1:935677-946456 GCF_000951045.1 Mandrillus leucophaeus | reverse complement strand
AGCCACTGCGCCCGGCCGGATTTAGGAGTATTCTAATCCTGATGCTTACTCAAGACAGGAAGCCTCCTATAGTGTTTCTCTGCTCGCATAAGGCTTACTGTTGCAAGTGACCTCCAACTTCTACCATCAGGTCCCAGATCTTCCCTCTGGGGTCACACAGAGCCAGGCTGTTCCCTCAACCCAGGCAGCCCCTCAGAGATCTGAGCACAGTGGCCTGTGTTCCCAACATTTCTCTTCTCCAGGCTGAACCCTGCCAGCCATTCTCACTGTCCTGCACTTGAGATGTTTTCCAGTCCCTTTGCCACCTGGAAGGTCCAGCTGATGGGGCATGTCCAGAGGCAAGGCATGACTTAAAGGGGTTCTAGCCCCAGCATACCACTAAGTTCCTGTGTAATGAGCTCCCTCCCCTGTATAATGAAGCGACTCAACTTGACAATTCCTGGGGCCCTTCAAGTCTCAAGGTTAAGGATTCCACAGGTAATGGTCAGGGCCAAATGACATCACCATGGTAACTCTACCAAAACAAACTAAAGACCGGCAGATGCATACAGTTAACCTATCTTTCATAAAAGGTGTGTTTCTGAAAAACGTGTCTAAGCTAAGACCATTTTAATGTGTAGGGGGGCACTCCCTGCAGTCTTCCACCCAGCGAATACCTGAGGGCAGGGTCTGGACCCGATTTCTCCCTGTACCCCTGGCAGTGCCGAGGCCACAGCCTCCCTGCACACAGTAATCTCCCCCAGCAAGTCGACTGAGTGAATAAAATCTAGCAGAAAATCTTTTAGTAATAAATAACCATGCAATTTAATAGAGCAATTAGTTTATAACTACAGAGCCTTTTTTTTTTTTTTTTTTTGAGATAGATTCTTGCTCTGCCACCCAGGCTAGAATGCAGTAGTGTGATCTCAGCTCACTGCAACCTCTGCCTCCCGGGTTCAAGTGATTCTCCTGCCTCAGGCTCCCAAGTAGCTGGGATTACAGGCACGCGCTACCATGCCTGGCTAATGTTTGTATTTTTGTGGAGACGGTCTCACCATGTTGCCCAGGCTGGTCTCGAACTCCTGACCTCAGGTGATCTGCCTGCCTCGGCCTCCCAAAGTGCTGGGATTATAGGCGTGCCTGGCCCAGATCCATTTGAAAGAAGTGACTTTAAATTCCAGAATTTTGAATATTTACCTGAACATATTTCATATTTATAATTTAAACTAAAGAAAATTTAGAGAAAACTTGTGTACACCACCAAATCTTTCCTGCTGCTCTACCCACTCCCTCTGGTAAAGGAAGAAATGGAGGCAAAGAGAGGTGAAGGGTGAGTGACCAAGTTAGAATGAGGAAAAGGAAATCCCGGACTGCAGGTTACATTCAGTCATCCCATCGCTTAACATCCTTCAATCTAGAATTGTTCCCCTGTCTTTCCTCATGTCTCATGGCCTTGACATTTGACGAATATAGGCGGGAAATTCTATAGAATGTCCCACAATTTTCATTTCTGGGTAATTTTAAAGCCTCAGTATCATCCCTTTAGAGAAGCCTTCTCTGATCCCACAGCCTTGGTTAAGGTCAAGGCTTCTCTGATCCCACAGCCTCGGTTCTATTGTGTCCTTTCGTGGCACTGTAAACTTTTCATAGCACTTATAATTGCAATAAGTAGTTCTGTGTAATTGTGTTTAGCGTCTGATGTCCTATCTCAGTCAGGAGAGGCTAAATCATGTGGCCATAACAAACAATGGCAAAGTCTCAGTGGCTTAAGACAAAAGGTTTATTCTGCCCTCACTACCTACCCATTTTGTGTGGCAGGGAGCTCTGCTGCCCAGGGATTATCCAGGGATAATCATCCAGAGATGAGGCTGATGGAACAGCCATTCTAACAGTCCTGTCACTTAGCTAGATGGAAAGACCTTGAGGGTCTTGAACTGGCAACTAAATGCTTGCCCTAGAAGTGACACTGGTTCTTCTTTCTACAACGCATCAGCCAGAATGTGTTCCGTGGTCCTGCCCAACCATGAGGTGGGCCCAGAAAGGCAATTAATCTAGCAGCATCAACAGCTTTTACTCTTCCCAAATAAACTCTCGGCTTCATGAAAGCAGTTGCCAGCTCTGCTTGTTTTAACTAATGTGCCCAGCACACAGTGCCCTGATAAAAGTATGTGTTCAACAGATAAAGGACTCCATTCTTGGCAAAATGAGTAAGGGACTCTTAGAACAGCAACAAAAACCTAAGGTAGGCACTCACTCTGGGATTCACCAAAGTTAGCTGAGCAGGAGAAAGACAGGGGGTGGGGGCACCTGGACTTACCTGTTGTGCCCATTTCTTCTTTTCCTCCTCATGTTGCTGGAGAATTCTGGTTATATCCTTCTGGTGCCGCTCAGCCTCCTCGGATGCACAGAGCTGGACAGTTACAGCTAGAGATGAAAAAGCAAAAAAAAAATCTCACAGAGTGGAAGTACAGTCAGAGCTGGCAGAGAGCGTGTGGGAAATGGGGCTAAGGAATGAGAACTCTGGTCTCTGCCTCAAGAATGATCTCAGGTGGGACCAGTCTCCAGAAACAGCCCCTCAAGTCTCTTTGGATTTGGAGATCCTCTTTCAAGGAATAAGCCAATGGTCTCATTTTGTCCCGGTCTCCATGTTCTATCCCATTTTAAAAAAAATCAGTTGCTGGCCAGATATGGTGGCTCACATCTGTAGTCCCAGCACTTTGGGAGGCTGAGGTGGGAGGATCACTTGAGACCAAGAGTTGGAGACTAGACTGGGCAACATAGTGAGACCCTATCTCTTAAAAAAAAAAAAAAAAAAAAGGCTGGGCATGATGTCATGCACCTGCAGTCCCAGCTACTAGGGAGACCAAAGCAGGAGGATGGCTTGAGCACAGGAGTTTGAGGCTGCAGTAAGCTATGACTGCACCACTGCACTCCAGTCTGGGCAACAGAGCAAGACCCTGTCTCTAAAATAATAATAACAATAATTTAAAAATTAGTTGTTGATGCTTAACAACTGGGGAGTTTTTACTTAATAATTCTGATTTCCAATTTTTCTTGAAGAATCCAAAGAAGAACTGGCCATGTATGCCTTCATGTCAACCATGGGCTGGAGCCAGAAGCAGCTGCCTCCTCTTCGGCTGGCCAAGATGTGGCTGTGCAGTTGGCTACAGTCTTCACCTCCTGCTATTATTAAAAATGCATACAAAGGGCCACGTGTCATTTGCTTTACCTGCTGGGGCCCATGAGCATCTGAGTGTGTGGCCCCTCACCTTTATCGTCTCCTCAGCTGGTAGTAGAGGGTGCTACTTGAGAGCAGGAAGCAAACACAACCAGGAAGTCTAGCCCCTGCTTAAGGAAACTCCAAAACAGGCTCCGCCAATGCCACACCACCGAGTCTATCAGATGCTAGGTAGGACCTAGGGCAGTGGCCATCCTCTCAGTGCCTCAGTTACCTAATACATGGGATCAGGATAATTATGGCACCTACCACATGAGTGAGGCTGAGATGATTAAATCAGGAAACAATGGCAATAAAAATAACAAAAGCAGGGTAGGAGGACTGAGAACTTACCATGCCTGCAACATGTCCAGCACTGTTCCAAGTACCTCAGAGGGATGACTGACTCACCTGCTCCTCACAGCTACCCAATAGTCGTGAGTAATGTTATTACCCCCAACCTACAGACGAGGAAGCTGAGGCTCAGAGGAGTCATGCTACTTGTTCAAGGTCACCCAGTTCAAAATTAAGGAAGCAGGGATATGAACCTACACAATCTGTTTCCACGGCAAATACTCCCAACTACCACCTTATCCTGCTTGCTTGTGCACAAAAGGAAATGTAGGCCAGGCACGGTGGCTCACACCTGTAATCCCAGCACTTTGGAAGGCCGAGGTGAGTGGATCACTTGAGCCCAGGAGTTCAAGACCAGCCTGGACAGCATAGTGAAACCCTGTCTCTACTAAAAATACAAAAAAATCCCAGCTACTCGGAAGGCCGAGGCAGGAGAATCACTTGAACCCGGGAGGCAGAGGTTGCAGTGAGCCAAGATGGCACCACTGCACTCCAGCCTGGGCCACAGAGACTCCGTTTCAAAAAACAAAAATACTTGGTGCAGGCGGGTTGCAGTGGCTCACGCCTGTAATCCTAGCACTTTGGGAAGCCAATGAGTCTGCATTGCTTGAGCCTAGGAGTTTGAGACTGGCCTGGGCAACATGGTGGTTGCCCAGGCACTTTGGAAGTACTCAATAAATGTTCCTTATTATTCAGGAAATGTTCTCTAAATGTTTATCAGTGCTCACGACAAGCATTAGAGCCTAATACTAGTGTTGTTGGCATTATTATTAATGTTAGCATTATTATTAGAAAATTCCATCAGCAAGGTCTGGCAACGGATATGGAAGAAATGTGAGGATGAGGACGACCCCAATGCTGGTCAGTCCTGTCAGGACAGGAGGAGTGAGCTGGTGCCACTGAGTCCCAGAGGCCATGAGCAGATAGACAGAGGTCAGGTGATGGCAACAGTTAAGATCAGAGAGCCCTGAATTCTCACAATTCATTTGGCTCAAATTTTGGTCCACAAGATTAGTACCAGATTGACCCCAACTGAAGAGAAGCTTATTAGAAATCAATCAATCAATCAATCAATCAATCAATCTATCTATCTTTCTTTGCCTGGCGCAGTGGCTCACACCTGTAATCCCAGCACTTTGGGAAGCCGAGGTGAGTGAATCACTTGAGGTCAGGAGTTCCAGACTAGCCTGGCCATGGTGAAGCCCCATCTCTACCAAAAATACAAAAAATTTAACTGGGCGTGGTGGCAGGTGCCTGTAATCCCAGCTACTTGGGAGGCTGAGGAAGGAGAATTGCTTGAACCTGGGAGTTGGAGGTTGCAGTGAGCTGAGATCCTGCCAGTGCACTCCAGCCTAGTAACAAGAGCAAAACTCTGTCTCAAAAAAATAAAAATAAAGATAAAAAATGAATATATGTATAGCATATATATATTTTTTATTAAAAATGCAGCTTCTTCAGCCCCACTGAGATTTTTATTTATTTGGTCTGTGGTAGGTCCCTAGAATCTGCATCTTTGAAGTTCTCCAGGTAATTTTTCCTTTTTTGAGACAGGGTCTTGCTCTGTTGCCCAGGTTGGAGTGCAGTGGTGCAATCACAGCTCACTGCAGTCTCAACCTCCCTGGCTCAGATGATCCTCCCACCTCAGTTTCTCAAGTAGCTGGGACTACAGGCACGCCACCAAGCCCAGCTAATTTTTTGTGTGTGTATTTTTGGTAGAGACAGGGTTTCACCATGTTGCCCAGGCTGGTCTTGAACTCCTGGGCTCAAGCATTCCATCCACCTTGGCCTCTCAAAGTGCTGGGATTTTAGGCAAGAGCCACTGCACCTGGCCTGGATAATTCTTATATACAATCAGATTGGATTTTGTGGTTCAATTACTTACGCGGTACTTGAACTTCACCTACAATATTCCCAACAGCCTCTAGGCTGTAACTAAACACCTTCAGAGATAGGGAGCTCCTCCTATTACCAGGTAGCTCTGACGGTTTTAAATCAACAACCACACAAAACATTCTTTGAGAATGAGCTGAATTCTGCCTGCATGTTGCTGCTACCCTGAGGCCTTAATACTGACCTCTGTATCACACTAAACAAGGCTCATCTTTCTTCTCCATTAGGGCACTTCAGACACGTGGAGAAAACTGTTGTTTTATGGCAACATATATGTTTTTCTGGGTGTAGTAATTTTTATTTTCATACCATGCAAATTTCAAATAAAAGAAAACAAAATAAAATATTATTTCATTGTATTTAGCTCTACTCATTTGAAAAAGAAAATTACATATTTAAGTTAGAAGGTTCCCAGACAATCCATTACAAATTAAAATCGATTTTAACTTATTTTATATATATATTTTTTCTTTTTCAACTTTTGTTTAGATTTAGGGGTACACATGCAGATTCATTACCTGGGTATATTGGGTGATGCTGAGTTTTGGGATACAAATGATCCTGTTACCCAGGTACTAAGAATAGTACCCAACAGTTTTTCAACCCTTGTTCCCATCCCTCCCTCCCTATGGCCACATCTTCTTTCCAGATGAACATTCTCTGTTCCTTTAACTGTTCCTTATAGGACATGCTTTCCAGATTCTTCACCAGTCTGATCTTGCTCCATTGCACTCCCTCCAATTTTTTTCTGGATCCCTTTAAAAATGTACTTTCTAGAAACATATATAGCACTCTAGGTGTGGTATCAACAGCCCAGAATAGGGAAGCACAGGTCAGGACTATTACCTCCCTGATTTTAGACACAATACTCCTATTAAGGTAACCTATCTAAGATCTCATGAGATATTTCAGTAGCTATATCATCTGTGTTGATTATAAGGTAGGAAACCTCATAGATGGCGGTTGGGGCCTTTGTGGGGCTGGCTACTCACCTGTGTCCCCATTGAGGGGACCTAATTCCTGGGGCTCTGGTCTGGGTGGCTGTTCTGGTTCTGGTTCTTGGCGCTTCTGGAAGAAATGAGGTAACAGTGAGGTGTGGGTAGAGGGTGGGAGGTCAATGCGAGGATGGGCTGCTACAATGGGATTCTTCCAAAGGCAAGGCAGGACCTTCAGTTACACTAGACCCTGCCCCATGCCCTGTGCATTAGGGCTGCCTTGCAGCCCCAGGCAGCAGACCCTCTATCAGGGGAGGGGCCCTAGAACAGGACTTCTCATCCCTGTCAGGGAAACCCAAGGGGGAGTTTGACACTGCTTGACCTGTCCCTAGATCCTTGCAGTCTGGCTCCTGTTACCATCCCTGGGGGCCTCCCAGACCACCTCTTTCTTCTCCTAGGATCTGGCCAGACCTGCTATTATCCTCACTCCAGCTATGCACTTGAGGTGCCCTAAAAACCTCCCGACCCTCAATTCAGAGATGAGTTTTGTTTGGAGAAAACTCAAACCATTTTTCTTCTGCTCTCACACCACAATAAGCATCCACATGCAAGAAGACTTCCGTGTGTGTGGGAGGCGCTCTCCCCACCGCCAAACAAACAATCAGCTCTGCAGCGGACATCAGTTCTGACACTACCTACCCGGAGACAGTGTCACAAGTCTGGGCCTCCAGAACTTTTGATAGATGGGCTTCAAGTTGAGGTTTCCTTGACCTCCTCTTTGAGTTTGATTAATTTGCTGGAGTGGCTCATAGAACTTGGGAAGACACTTACAGTGACTGGTTTATTATAAAGGATAGTACAAAGGATGCAGATGATGAGATGCATAGGACAAGGTATGGGAGAAAGGGCGGGAGCTTCCATGCCCTCCTTGGGGGCCACCATCCAGGAAGCTCCACGTGTTCAGCTATGCGGAAGCTCTCCAAACCCAATCCTCTTGCGTTTTTCATGGAGGCTTCGTTACGTAGGCATGATTGATTGAACCATTGGCCATTGGTGATCAACTTGACATTCTAGTCCCTCTCCCCTCCCCAGAGGTTGTTGGGTGGGGCTGAAAGTCCCAAACCTCTAAGAGGAATAACTAATACAAAAGGGCTTTCTGCATCACAAAGCAGTGTCAGTGGCTCCCAGATTTCATAAATGAGTAATTTTTAAAAAAATTTAATTAATTAATTAATTAATTAATTTTGAGACTGAGTCTTGCTCTGTCGCCCAGGCTGGAGTGCAGATGTGCAATCTCGGCTCACTGCAACCTCCACCTCCTGAGTTCAAGTGATTCTCCTGCCTCAGCCTTGCAAGTAGCTGGGACTACAGGCACCTGCCACCTCGCCCGGCTAATTTCTTGTATTTTTAGTAGAGATGGGGTTTTACTGTGTTAGCCAGGATGGTCTTGATCTCCTGACCTTTTGATCTGCCCACCTCAGCCTCCCAAAGTGCTGGGATTACAGCCGTGAACCACCGCGCCCAACCTTTTTTTTTTTGTTTTTGAGACAGAGTCTTGCTCTGTTGCCCAGGTTGGAGTGCAATTGCATGATTTCGGCTCACTGAAACCTCCGCCTCCTGGGTTCAAGTGATCCTCAGCCTCCAGAGTGACTGAGACTACAGGCATGTGCCACCACACCTGGCTAAGTTTTGTATTTTTAGTAGAGACGGGGTTTTGCCATGTTGGCCAGGCTGGTCTTGAAATCCTGGCCTCAACTGGTCTGCCCACCTAAGCATCCCAAAGTGCTGGGATTACAGGCATGAGCCACTGTGCCTGGCCAAATGAGTAATATTTTTTAATGGGAGAGTTGATATGGGCTGATAAACAAGGATGCTGAAAAAACCTATTTGTAGATTATTATTATTTTTAGACGGAGTCTCACTCTGTCGCCCAGGCTGGAGTGCTGTGGCTTGATCTCAGCTCACTGCAAGCTCCACCTCCCGGGTTTACACCATTCTCCGGTCTCAGCCTCTTGAGTAGCTGGGACTACAGGCACCTGCCACCACGCCCAGCTAATTTTTTGTATTTTTAGTAGAGACGGGGTTTCACCATGTTAGCCAGGATGGTCTCGATCTCCTGACCTCGTGATCTGCCTGCCTCGGCCTCCCAAAGTGCTGGGATTACGGGTGTGAGCCTCTGCACCTGGCCTAACTTTGTATTTGTAGATTATTTGTAGATTATTTGTAGATTATTACCGTTTTAGATTTTTACCATCTAAAATCTATTTTTTTTAGATTTGTAGATTATTTGTAGATTATTGCCATCATTTTATAAAATAAAGGACATTTTAATCTTCCAAAATATAGTAAGGAAAAGCTTAAGAACAGTCTTCCAGGAAAGGAGAACTGATATGCTTACTGAACATTACACACTCGCTCACACCATCATTTTCTCATTTCATGCTGGAGAGGTAAAAAGTTGGTTGAAGTCTGGTGGTGGTCACTGGACCAGGATTTGGGTAAAAAAAATGTAAGCCCTTTTGTATGCTTTTCAAGATGCTCTCACAAAGAAGAGAAAGAGAGAGAGAGGGACGAAGGAAGGGAAAGGACAGAAAGGAAGGAAGGAAGATGTTCTAGACTCAATTTTAAGAAACACTTTTGAAAAACAAGTCAGGCCTGGGCGCAGTGGCTCATGACTGTAATCCTGGCACTCTGGGAGGCCGAGGTGGGCAGCTCATTTGCAGTCAGTAGTTCGAGATCAACCTGACCAACAAGGCAAAAACTCCTCTCTAATAAAAATACAAAAATCAGGCGGGTGTGGTGGCGCACACTTGTAATCCAAACTACTTGGGAGTCTGAGGCATGAGAAATGCTTGAACCCAGGAGGTGGAGGTTGCAGTGAGCCGAGATCTCGCACTCCAGCCTGGGCAATAGAGTGAGACTCTGTCTCAAAAAACAAACAAACAAAAACACAAGTCAAACTATGAAGAGGCTATGAAAATGTTCGACAAAA
The DNA here is from genome assembly GCF_000951045.1 of Mandrillus leucophaeus. Taxonomy (NCBI): domain Eukaryota; kingdom Metazoa; phylum Chordata; class Mammalia; order Primates; family Cercopithecidae; genus Mandrillus; species Mandrillus leucophaeus. Next base: position 937,089 of record NW_012102943.1, on the reverse strand, counting down.
ATTATTTTAAATGTCCTAAACTGAAGAACCACTGAAATACTTCTAGAAAGCATGCTTCTCACTGGGGTGGGTATCAAGGGAAGTCTTCTAGAATAGTCTGCTTCTCCCCCATGGTGCTGGGCACAGAGCCTGGCATATGTAAGCCCCTGGAAGACTGAGTGAGGCATGGGGCCTCCCCCAGGTCCTCGTGCCCCAAATCTGTGAGTAACTGGGCAGACCTGACAATTTAGCTCCCCCACCACCCTGGTGAAGACTCAATCCTCCCTTTCAGGGGAGAGGAGGAAGCCTGGTCCAGGCACGACTCAGAGAAGCTGTCAATGCCAGAATCTGGGGAAGTGACAGCAGCCAGCCTCCCCACCCTGGGCTGGGGGAAGGAGGGAGATAAACACAAATGGTTGTCTCTTCTTTGATGCCACCACTGATTAGCTGAACTCAGACAATGTTTTTATGGGAGCCAGAAGGCCTAGATTCTAGTTCCAGCTCTGTTACAAACTTGGGCAAATCCCTTCACGCTCTGTCTTCTGCTTCCTCCTCTGTGAGGTGGGGATGAGGATCCCATGGTGTTCAAACTCTAAGCTCTCATCTCAGCTCCTCTCAACAGCACTGTGAGGCAAAGGTCACTACAGGCGAGGAAACTGAGGCTCAAGGAGGTTTAAGACACTGTCACACTGTGCCTTAATGTTCAAATCAGCATTAGAACCAGGTGTCAGAATATTAGAGACTGCAGAGCAGAGTGGTTAAGAACTCTAGAATTCTAGAATCACATAGGTCTGGGTTCAAATACTAAATCCAACACCGTGTGACTGTTTGACCTCTCCATGCCTCGGATTTCTCATGAGGCTCTTTTAGGATGAGATGAAATAACGCAATTGCAGTGTCTGGCACATATTAAGAGCTCAAATATTGCATAAGACAATTGCCACGTTTCAGAGACATGGCAAGAACAAATATTCCACATGATCTGCTTTGGCAGACCTCTTGGGCGGCCCCTGGGTCTCAGGTTTTATCATCTGAAATAAGGTCATAAGCTCATGAAATGCTGCCTTCTTTCAGATAACCACCACCAGAGAATGGTGGAGAACTCTTCTCCACAAACAGCTTTCAGACCACAGGCAGCACGTGGCCTTGTACTTGAGTCCCCAGCTCTTGACAAAACAAGATAACTCCTTCAGAATGGCAGTCAAGGCTATCACCATCTGTCCCCAGTCTACCTCCACTCCAATTTCTTTTTTTTTTTTTCTGGCTTTTTTTTTTTTTTTTTTTTTTAGATGGAGTCTTGCTCTGTTGCCCAGGCTGGAGTGCAGTGGTGTCATCTCAGCTCACTGCAACCCCCGCCTCCCAAGCTCAAGCAATTCTCCTGCCTCAGCCTCCCAAGTAGCTGGGACTACAGGCATGTGCTACCACACCTGGCT
>NW_012102943.1:930155-934332 GCF_000951045.1 Mandrillus leucophaeus | reverse complement strand
ACAGTGAACCGAGATTGGGCCACTGCACTCCAGCCTGGGCAACAGAGCAAGACTCTGTCTCAAGAAGAAGAAGAAGAAGAAAGACCAGTTTCACTGCAACCTTGCCAACGTGGAATATTATCACTTTTTAAAAAAACGTTGGCAAATTTGCTAGGTCAAAACCAAACCAAAATAACCTAGTGCTACCTATTACATGCCTGCCCCCAACACAGACATCTGTGTGTTCGAGACATCCTGCACTGCTCAAGACCATCCTACTGTGACACATGGTCAGGTCTACCTCGGGCCCCGGGCTCAGTGCACTCACCATTTCTCTGCTTCTCTCCTGGCCTGCCCCGGGGCGGAGTTAGTTCCTGTCTCCTCCATGTTCCAGGCACCCCTGAGAGTATCCACATCTGGTTGGCTATCTGTCTCTCCTGTTAGCCCAAGGGGCTCCTTGAGGACAGGATTGTGAAATCTATATTGGACTTGCCCCAGTATGTTATGATGCCCAGAACAGTATTTCTTAGGCTTGTGGTCTATGGACCTCCTGTACTGGAGCCACCTGGAAAGGCTGCTTAACACGAATGTCCAGGCTGCATTCTAGACCTACAGTATGTGTGCTGGGAATTTACATCTTTTTGTTTGTTTGTTTGTTTGAGATGGAGTCTGGCTCTGTTGCCCAGGCTGGAGTGCAGTGGCACGATCTTAGCTCAGTTGCAACCTCTGCCTCCTGGGCTCAAGCAATTCTTCTGCCTCAGCCTCCAGAGTAGCTGAGATTACAGGCACATGCCACCACATCAGGCTAATTTTTGTATTTTTAGTAGAGATGGGGTTTCACCATGTTGGCCAGGCAGGTCTCAAACTCCTGACTTCAACTGATCCACCCACTTCAGCCTTCCAAAGTGCTGAGATTACAGGCATGAGCCACCGCACCTGGCCAGAATCTCCATCTTTGGCATTCTAGCCAGGTGATCCTAGTGCCCACAGAAGCCTGAGGGCACGTGACCCTGAGCTGGGTAGGTCTCAACAAGCAATTACTGAGTGGAAAATCCCCAGGTTGCGGCTCTGACCACTTCCTCCTCAGAGGTCATGGAGCAAAGGGCACCTGCAGTGTGTGTGCGTGGGTGGTGGTTGTGGGGGGAGTTGGGAGGGTGACATAAGAATTTTCTCTTCCAAAAGAGGGGTGGGGAGCATAGGGCTGGGGTGGGGTATCCGGACTATACTCTGCAAGAGGGATGACAGCTTCCTGAGTCAACGGAAACTTGGGAGCAAGAAAGCTGCAGTGGAGGCTGCCGGCAGTACAGGATGCAGGGAGAACCCAGGCCTGGGGTTGAGGCTGGGAGACGCAATTCCAGCTTTACTGTGTGAGTTTAGGTAAGTCATGTTCCTTCTCAGTTGCCCCGTCTGTGAAGGGTCAGGGCTGGAACAGATGCTCTCTTCAGTCCTCCTGAGCTGCAGGGCAGCCCTTCTCCTAAGAAGTCTGGAAATACAGCCCCTATACCCAGGTGACACTCACAACTCTGGGGCCCAGATCCTTGCTGTCAAGCAGCCCAGAGCCCTGCCGTAGATTCAACCTGAAGCAAACCTGAGATAGTAGGACACAGCTGTGAAAGCAGACACAGTCGAGGTAGAATGAGAAGACAGGGGTCCAGAGCCGTGGAGAGTCACACGAGCTGAGATTAGGGCTCGTGAGATGCTCTAGAGTATGCTCTCCTTTTAGAGGGTAAACTGATACATTGGAAGATGTCCCAAAGAAACCGACAGGATGTAGGAGGTGACTCAAAACCAAATTATTGGAGGGGCTGTTAACAGAACAAGGGTTGGTCAGCCTTGAGAACAGGCAGGAAGACCTGACTACTGTCTTCAAATCTCAGCAGGACTGTCACGGGTAGAAACTGCTGGTGTGTCATCTACAGCCTTGGAGGACAGAATTGTGGTTAGGCACGAGGAGGTTCCAGAAGTTTCAGTTCAGTATGAAGAAAACTTTCAGAACCATCACAAACAGGTAGGCTGCCTCACTGGAGGATGGGGCATGGTGGCGGAAGTGAGCACTCCATCCCTAGAAGCAGGCAAGAAGAGGTTGGAGAGTCCAACTTCATGCTGGAGATTGGACTAAGTGATCTTTGAGAACCCTGAACTCTAACAGTCTGTAATTCTAAAAAGCATCACTGATGTTCGGCAGGTGAAGGCCTCTGGGAAGCATAAAGAATTTATCTACTACAGGTGGTATGTAAAGACCACCAGCATTAATGGCACCTCAGGGAGCTCTGTTGAATGCTATTCAGGGAGCAGTATTTTGGGGTTAATGAGTGTAGTCACATACTCAAGCCTTTGGAATAGACTCCTAAACTTCCTTCAAATTCTGAGCCTCGTCAGGCAAGAGTGAATTAGGCAGAAGCAACTTGGATAGAAGCCGCCCAGCTATTCCCTACCTTGGGAATCCTAGTAGGATGGAAGGCAAGAGTAGCCCCAAGGGAGGTTCAGCCTGTCCTGCAGACACTTGAGCTAGCCCTCTTTGGGAACCATCACTCCATTTTGTTTGTCAGCCTTCAAGGCTTGTGTATTTCAGATTAAGTGCTTTGTGTCCTCATTGTTCCTGCTTAACTTAGAGAATTTAGTAATTAAAGAAGACCCGGTTCACCCAGCTCCTCCTTGTCCCATACATCACAGCCCTGGCTTCCTCTGGCGTGTAGTTCTATCACACCTATCCTGGCTGAGGAAGGTTTACTTGGACCCAGAGCAGGATTGGAAGGGCCCCAGGGGGCAGCTGACTCCAATCCCCACCTCCTTTTACCAGATGGAAAAGCTGAGGCCCAGAGGAGAGTGGGCAGATGCCTTGTCAGAAGCTGCAAAGCAGGGAAGCAGAGCCCTGGGGAGAATCCAGACTCACAGCTGAGGTTGGAGTCCTTTCCAGCCCCCTGATGCCAGGGCCAGCTTTATCTGAGTAGCTAAGCCTGTAGGAGAGAGGTGATTCTGAGTCTCAAGGGGCTCTGGTCACACCCTCCTCAGTATCAGAGCTGCCTTTCCGGTATCTGACCCAGTACCACTAGTTTTGGGATCTAAGTAACCACAGTCAGAGCCCATTGGCCAAGGGTAGAGGCAGGAAGGAGGTGGGGGTGGAGGCCCAAGGGGCCCCACTCCAGGGCCTTCGGGGAGGAAGGGCGGGGCCTAAATGTTCAGGGCTGTTGAGAAATGTTAGTGTTCACACGCGAATTACAGAAGCTCTCAGAAGGAAGAACACCATAAATACAGGCCTCAGTCTCCCCATCTCTAAGATGGGCAGAGATATTCTGCCAAAGTAATGCCTGAATTTGATTTCATTGAAAATCAAACACTGGCAGGGACATTAAAGATTTAATTCATCCCCTTCATATCATACAGTGTGTGGTCAACATTTCCTCACTGGCTGGAGGACAGTCCAGTGTGACTGTACAACCAACTTAAGGTTAGACGTGCCAGGCTGCACTACTCAGCTGCACCGGGGGCATAGTCTACGCTCTGAGCGCCCGCAGGACCCCCAGAGCACACAAGTCAGGGGCGGATGTGGTCTCCACTGCTGCTGTCTGACCGATTGATGCGGTGTCTCAGGGGAGGAAAGGACCACTTCCTTCTTAAGCACCCCTGCACCTGCTGAGCCAGACCACAGCAGACAAGCGTCAGAAAGGCCTTGAGTGCAAGGCCTCACTTCGCAGACAGTGACACTGAGGCCTAGAGAAAGCCTTTCTAATACACCTGTCATTTATTTTCTTCCTCCCTAGAGCTCCCATTTTCTTGTTCCGTATCAGCTTCCCAGGGTGTCTGCTAGTTCTGGTTGCCTCAGAGGGCCTGGAGCTGGCAAAAACACTAGACATTATTTCTAGCATTTGGGTCAGCCTGGCAGGCAGGACCCTGAAGGAGCTGGACAGAAAATGGTGTCAGTAGCTGGATGGGGGTGGGGGAAGAGACAGGCTAAGGGCCCAGATACCTGTCTCCCAGTCTGATGGCAAATTGGGAGTCCAGAGCCAAGGTCCTAGCTTGTCATCTGCTTGCTGTGCGACCTCAGGTGGGCACCCTTCCTTTTCTGTGCTTCTGTTCCCTCCCCTGCATGGCATGGAATTGTGCAATGGGATATGTAAGAGCCCTTCTGGTTTTGACATGCTGTGGATGGGGAAGAAGGGGCACAGTGAGGTCATCTTGCTATCTCATCTTCTGTCGA
>NW_012102943.1:927496-930105 GCF_000951045.1 Mandrillus leucophaeus | reverse complement strand
GTTCACCCAGCTCCTCCTTGTCCCATACATCACAGCCCTGGCTTCCTCTGGCGTGTAGTTCTATCACACCTATCCTGGCTGAGGAAGGTTTACTTGGACCCAGAGCAGGATTGGAAGGGCCCCAGGGGGCAGCTGACTCCAATCCCCACCTCCTTTTACCAGATGGAAAAGCTGAGGCCCAGAGGAGAGTGGGCAGATGCCTTGTCAGAAGCTGCAAAGCAGGGAAGCAGAGCCCTGGGGAGAATCCAGACTCACAGCTGAGGTTGGAGTCCTTTCCAGCCCCCTGATGCCAGGGCCAGCTTTATCTGAGTAGCTAAGCCTGTAGGAGAGAGGTGATTCTGAGTCTCAAGGGGCTCTGGTCACACCCTCCTCAGTATCAGAGCTGCCTTTCCGGTATCTGACCCAGTACCACTAGTTTTGGGATCTAAGTAACCACAGTCAGAGCCCATTGGCCAAGGGTAGAGGCAGGAAGGAGGTGGGGGTGGAGGCCCAAGGGGCCCCACTCCAGGGCCTTCGGGGAGGAAGGGCGGGGCCTAAATGTTCAGGGCTGTTGAGAAATGTTAGTGTTCACACGCGAATTACAGAAGCTCTCAGAAGGAAGAACACCATAAATACAGGCCTCAGTCTCCCCATCTCTAAGATGGGCAGAGATATTCTGCCAAAGTAATGCCTGAATTTGATTTCATTGAAAATCAAACACTGGCAGGGACATTAAAGATTTAATTCATCCCCTTCATATCATACAGTGTGTGGTCAACATTTCCTCACTGGCTGGAGGACAGTCCAGTGTGACTGTACAACCAACTTAAGGTTAGACGTGCCAGGCTGCACTACTCAGCTGCACCGGGGGCATAGTCTACGCTCTGAGCGCCCGCAGGACCCCCAGAGCACACAAGTCAGGGGCGGATGTGGTCTCCACTGCTGCTGTCTGACCGATTGATGCGGTGTCTCAGGGGAGGAAAGGACCACTTCCTTCTTAAGCACCCCTGCACCTGCTGAGCCAGACCACAGCAGACAAGCGTCAGAAAGGCCTTGAGTGCAAGGCCTCACTTCGCAGACAGTGACACTGAGGCCTAGAGAAAGCCTTTCTAATACACCTGTCATTTATTTTCTTCCTCCCTAGAGCTCCCATTTTCTTGTTCCGTATCAGCTTCCCAGGGTGTCTGCTAGTTCTGGTTGCCTCAGAGGGCCTGGAGCTGGCAAAAACACTAGACATTATTTCTAGCATTTGGGTCAGCCTGGCAGGCAGGACCCTGAAGGAGCTGGACAGAAAATGGTGTCAGTAGCTGGATGGGGGTGGGGGAAGAGACAGGCTAAGGGCCCAGATACCTGTCTCCCAGTCTGATGGCAAATTGGGAGTCCAGAGCCAAGGTCCTAGCTTGTCATCTGCTTGCTGTGCGACCTCAGGTGGGCACCCTTCCTTTTCTGTGCTTCTGTTCCCTCCCCTGCATGGCATGGAATTGTGCAATGGGATATGTAAGAGCCCTTCTGGTTTTGACATGCTGTGGATGGGGAAGAAGGGGCACAGTGAGGTCATCTTGCTATCTCATCTTCTGTCGATCCTGTCCTGCTTGTTTGCTCTGGGCAGGGCAGGGGCAGTTTGACACACTCAGCTGTTAGCTCTGGTCATGGAGGGGGGTTCTCTGGAGAGCAGGAAAGGAGGGGCCCTTGCTCAGGAGGCCTGGGTGAGAACCTGGAGCCCTCAGCCCTCCACACCATCCCCTGTTCTTCAGCAGCCAGTGTAAGGGTGGTTGTAAAAGAGAGGGCAGGATTGCCTGAAAGCAGAGAATGACAGAGCTCAGCCACCTCCCAAGTTGCATGCAGCATGCTCCCAATTCTACAATGGCACTGTCAGCAGAAATAAGTACCCATTAGTGAGGACGAAGAGGATGCACAGGATGCTCAGGGCAGGACTGTTTGCAGTAGGGAAACGCTGTAAACTGGGGACTGGCTGGATACACTCAGGGACATAACACTATGTCATTTCATTCATATGTTTCAGGGAGTGAAGTAGACCTTTACGTACAAACACAGAAAGGCATTTAGTAGAATACCAATATCCAAATTAAACTATTTCTTTTCTGTCACCCAGGCTGGAGTGCAGTGGCGTATTCTTGGCTCACTGCAACCTCTACCTCCCAGGTTCAAGCAATTCTCCTGCCTCAGCCTCCCCAGTAGCTGGAACTATAGGCACGTGCCACCATGCCCAGCTAATTTTTGTATTTTCAGTAGAGACAGGGTATCCCCTTGTTGACCAGGCTGTTCTTGAACTCCTGACCTCAGGTGATCTGCCCGCCTCAGCCTCCCCAAGTGCAGGGATTATAGACGTGAGCCACCACGCCTGGCCAATTCTTAGGATTTTTAAAGCAATAATGCATTCAAGAATTACTTGTATACAAAGAAATTAACAACAACAAGAAAAAGATACCTCTCTTGGAACCTGAAAGCCTTCAACAGAGTCATGGTACAGACAGAGAAATCAAGGCTGGGGAAGAGAACAGTTAGCAAAAGAGGCAGAAGTGGACCCATTCTTAGAATGACAAATACTAGAGGTTGGGAAGGACGTGTGTGGGGTGCGGGGAATGAAGAAAGGCTGGTCAAAGGGTACA
>NW_012102943.1:918844-922181 GCF_000951045.1 Mandrillus leucophaeus | reverse complement strand
TCTTCAGCAGCCAGTGTAAGGGTGGTTGTAAAAGAGAGGGCAGGACTGCCTGAAAGCAGAGAATGACAGAGCTCAGCCACCTCCCAAGTTGCATGCAGCATGCTCCCAATTCTACAATGGCACTGTCAGCAGAAATAAGTACCCATTAGTGAGGATGAAGAGGATGCACAGGATGCTCAGGGCAGGACTGTTTGCAGTAGGGAAACACTGTAAACTGGGGACTGGCTGGATACACTCAGGGACATAATACTATGTCATTTCATTCATATGTTTGAGAGAGTAAAGTAGACCTTTACGTACAAACACAGAAAGGCATTTGGTAGAATACCAATATCCAAATTAAGCTATTTCTTTTCTGTCACCCAGGCTGGAGTGCAGTGGCATATTCTTAGCTCACTGCAACCTCCACCTCCCAGGTTCAAGCAATTCTCCTGCCTCAGCCTCCCCAGTAACTGGGACTATAGGCACGTGCCACCATGCCCAGCTAATTTTTGTATTTTCAGTAGAGACAGGGTATTACCATGTTGACCAGGCTGGTCTTGAACTCCTGACCTCAGGTGATCTGCCCGCCTCAGCCTCCCCAAGTGCAGGGATTATAGGCGTGAGCCACCACGCCTGGCCAATTCTCAGGATTTTTAAAGCAATAATGCATTCAAGAATTACTTGTATACAAAGAAATTAACAACAACAAGAAAAAGATACCTGTCTTGGAACCTGAAAGCCTCCAACAGAGTCATGGTACAGACAGAGAAATCAAGGCTGGGGAAGAGAACAGTTAGCAAAAGAGGCAGAAGTGGACCCATTCTTAGAATGACAAATACCAGAGGTTGGGAAGGACGTGTGTGGGGTGCGGGGAATGAAGAAAGGCTGGTCAAAGGGTACAAACATACAGCCAGAAGAATGACTACATTCTAATGTTCCATAGCAACCATGAACTGTATACTTTAAAATAGCTAGAAGAGAGGACTTGAAACGTTCCCAACACATAGAAATGATACATACCCGAGGTGATGAAACTCCAAACACCCTGACTTAATCCTTACACAGTCTATACACCTAACAAAATATCATTTGTACCTGGTAAGTATGTAAAATATTATATATCAATAAAAAATATAAAGAAGTAGGCCCCATTCTTGACTCCCAGTCCAGTGCTCTTTCCTCTACAGAAGCAGCTGCTGGTGTCCAAAAGCAATGGGCCCTGTCCAAGCACCTCCTTGTTTACAGTGCTGCTTCTTCTGCTGCCAAGCTGGGTTCCAAAGGGGAGGCACTGGGTTCTTGCTGTTGTTTTTGATTGCTGGCAAGATGGGGATAGGGGGTGAGAGGGTGGGTAAGGAGCAGTTAACCTTGTGATACGAAAGTTTCTTAAAGCTGCTGTAACAAATTACCACACACTTGGTGGCTGAAAACAACAGAAATGTATTCTCTCACGGTTCTGGAAGTTAGAAGTCCAAATTCAAGGTGTCAGCCGAGCTGGCTCTTCTGGAGGCTCTGAGGGAGGATCTGTTCCCTCCCTCTCTCGCAGCTCCTGGTGGGTGCTGGCAATCCTCAGTTCTCCGGCTTGGAAGATGTGTCACTCCACTCCCTGCTCTTCTCCCTGTGTGTCTGTGTCCCAATTTCCCTCTTCTTGTTGGGACACTAGTCACTGGATTAGGGCCCGTCCAGTGTGACTTCATTTTAACTTGATTGCCTCTGCAAAGACCTTATTTCAAATAATGTCACATTTACAGGTTCTGGGTGAACATAAAAGTAGGAGGGGACACTGCTGAATCCAGTAAAGGTAACAGCTTTTCTGATGTCCAGGCCACTAGGAAGGGACAGGGGCAGGGTCACATGGAGCAGTAGAAAATGGCGATGAAGGCCACAAAGGTCATTGTACACTCAGTGAAAAACAACTCCATTGCAGAGAGAGGAGGAAATCTGGAAGTAGGTCAGACTGCATGTCACTTGTCTTGGGGGGGATGCATGGACGTGGATGGTTGTTTTAGGTATAGTACAGTGTTTGGCCTAGATGTTCTGGAAGGTTCAGATTTGAAAATAAAGTGACACAAGGTAAACTATTTTTAGGGATTAAGATTCACCTGGCAAGACAAATAGGATGGCCTGTGTTCAGGTAATGGATGGGTTTAGATCTGCTGAAGATGGATGGATCTTCTCTTGCTCCTTCTCTCTGCCAAGGTGGGGCAGCAGGAGCTCCCTCCCCGCTGCCAGTCCTGCTGCAGTGGGGCTCCCAGGCTGGCCCTCTCCCCTGGTCACTGGGGAGAGCTCACACTGCTGAGGGTGGAGGATGCAGGGGACAGAGTGCCAGCCGTGCAGATGAAGCCCAAGCACACCCTGAGGTGTCAGAGCCAGAACTAGGGTCATCTGAGAGGCTCTTCCTTTCACTGGGAGGGTCCTTACACTCTTCAAGTTTATTTTTTGAATATGAACATTCATGAATTTCATACTGAGACCCCTTAGAGCTGCTTTTCCGGGCAGGTCTCAGACTCTTGTTCACTGGCTGATCTATGCACCCTGAGATGTCAGGGGCAGCCCCTCCTACCCAGAGTTTCCCTGTCTTGATTTATATAGTAGCCTGCTTCTGTGCAATTAATTTAAAACTTCATCTTTTATGCCCTTTTTATGACAAAAAGAAATACAGTGCTGACATGAAGCATAGGTCCCAAGCCTAACAGCCAACTGAAGCAAAAATGGGAGTCCTTAGGGGTCTAGGAACTCGTCAGGCTCTCAGGGGACCTATATTAGCCACCCGTGAATTCAGTAGAGGAAAAGAGTGAAAAACATGTACATGTGCAGAAAATATATCACCAAAGGTCGTATCTCAAAAGGCAGAGAGTATTGGGAATTATTCTAATGTGTTTTAGGTTGCCAAACACAAAAATCTGGTATTTAATCTCACAGGTCTTCCAGAGTGCCTCGTGCATGGAGGCCTGTACTGGCTTTAGCTAGGAAGATTGGTGGGCGTTCGTTTCTAGGTTGGGCAAAATCACCGGCTTGGGGGCCATGTACATGTTAATATCTCCATGATGATTGGGGCAGGGCGCTGAGTGCTGCACAGGCAGCTTTCCTGCACATTCCTCGACTGTCCTGCCCTTACCAACCAAGCTAGAAGATCAGATCTGCCCACTCCTCCTGACCAGGGGTCAAGGGCTGCTCCCAAATTCCTTCTGCCTAGGATGCCCTCCTGTATAACCCACCTGCCCCACAACTGCCTAACCCTCGCCCATCTTTAAAACTCAGCCAAGATGCCGCCTCTCTAAGGGGCCTTCCTTGACCCCCTCTGAGTCCAAAGCCACACTGGCCCCAGGTAGGAGGAAAACACAAGGGATGTTCATCG
>NW_012102943.1:910109-918794 GCF_000951045.1 Mandrillus leucophaeus | reverse complement strand
CCAAGCTGGGTTCCAAAGGGGAGGCACTGGGTTCTTGCTGTTGTTTTTGATTGCTGGCAAGATGGGGATAGGGGGTGAGAGGGTGGGTAAGGAGCAGTTAACCTTGTGATATGAAAGTTTCTTAAAGCTGCTGTAACAAATTACCACACACTTGGTGGCTGAAAACAACAGAAATGTATTCTCTCATGGTTCTGGAAGTTAGAAGTCCAAATTCAAGGTGTCAGCCGAGCTGGCTCTTCTGGAGGCTCTGAGGGAGGATCTGTTCCCTCCCTCTCTCGCAGCTCCTGGTGGGTGCTGGCAATCCTCAGTTCTCCGGCTTGGAAGATGTGTCACTCCACTCCCTGCTCTTCTCCCTGTGTGTCTGTGTCCCAATTTCCCTCTTCTTGTTGGGACACTAGTCACTGGATTAGGGCCCGTCCAGTGTGACTTCATTTTAACTTGATTGCCTCTGCAAAGACCTTATTTCAAATAATGTCACATTTACAGGTTCTGGGTGAACATAAAAGTAGGAGGGGACACTGCTGAATCCAGTAAAGGTAACAGCTTTTCTGATGTCCAGGCCACTAGGAAGGGACAGGGGCAGGGTCACATGGAGCAGTAGAAAATGGCGATGAAGGCCACAAAGGTCATTGTACACTCAGTGAAAAACAACTCCATTGCAGAGAGAGGAGGAAATCTGGAAGTAGGTCAGACTGCATGTCACTTGTCTTGGGGGGGATGCATGGACGTGGATGGTTGTTTTAGGTATAGTACAGTGTTTGGCCTAGATGTTCTGGAAGGTTCAGATTTGAAAATAAAGTGACACAAGGTAAACTATTTTTAGGGATTAAGATTCACCTGGCAAGACAAATAGGATGGCCTGTGTTCAGGTAATGGATGGGTTTAGATCTGCTGAAGATGGATGGATCTTCTCTTGCTCCTTCTCTCTGCCAAGGTGGGGCAGCAGGAGCTCCCTCCCCGCTGCCAGTCCTGCTGCAGTGGGGCTCCCAGGCTGGCCCTCTCCCCTGGTCACTGGGGAGAGCTCACACTGCTGAGGGTGGAGGATGCAGGGGACAGAGTGCCAGCCGTGCAGATGAAGCCCAAGCACACCCTGAGGTGTCAGAGCCAGAACTAGGGTCATCTGAGAGGCTCTTCCTTTCACTGGGAGGGTCCTTACACTCTTCAAGTTTATTTTTTGAATATGAACATTCATGAATTTCATACTGAGACCCCTTAGAGCTGCTTTTCCGGGCAGGTCTCAGACTCTTGTTCACTGGCTGATCTATGCACCCTGAGATGTCAGGGGCAGCCCCTCCTACCCAGAGTTTCCCTGTCTTGATTTATATAGTAGCCTGCTTCTGTGCAATTAATTTAAAACTTCATCTTTTATGCCCTTTTTATGACAAAAAGAAATACAGTGCTGACATGAAGCATAGGTCCCAAGCCTAACAGCCAACTGAAGCAAAAATGGGAGTCCTTAGGGGTCTAGGAACTCGTCAGGCTCTCAGGGGACCTATATTAGCCACCCGTGAATTCAGTAGAGGAAAAGAGTGAAAAACATGTACATGTGCAGAAAATATATCACCAAAGGTCGTATCTCAAAAGGCAGAGAGTATTGGGAATTATTCTAATGTGTTTTAGGTTGCCAAACACAAAAATCTGGTATTTAATCTCACAGGTCTTCCAGAGTGCCTCGTGCATGGAGGCCTGTACTGGCTTTAGCTAGGAAGATTGGTGGGCGTTCGTTTCTAGGTTGGGCAAAATCACCGGCTTGGGGGCCATGTACATGTTAATATCTCCATGATGATTGGGGCAGGGCGCTGAGTGCTGCACAGGCAGCTTTCCTGCACATTCCTCGACTGTCCTGCCCTTACCAACCAAGCTAGAAGATCAGATCTGCCCACTCCTCCTGACCAGGGGTCAAGGGCTGCTCCCAAATTCCTTCTGCCTAGGATGCCCTCCTGTATAACCCACCTGCCCCACAACTGCCTAACCCTCGCCCATCTTCAAAACTCAGCCAAGATGCCGCCTCTCTAAGGGGCCTTCCTTGACCCCCTCTGAGTCCAAAGCCACACTGGCCCCAGGTAGGAGGAAAACACAAGGGATGTTCATCGATTACCAGGGTAGGAGAGCAAACCACGTGTCTAAACCGGTTAAATAAGCCACGGAACAGCCACAGGACATTAGGTAGCCATTAAAACGTCCATGTTTCCATGGACTACTTAACATGCGAAAATGCCCCCGGAAGAATATTAAGTAACTGGAATAAAACCATATAAAACATATTCTTAGCTTTATACAGATAGTCATACTCACATCTGTAATATACATAGGAAAAAATAGTACAAAGAATGACACTGAAATGTACACAGTGGCTATCTCTTAATGGTGAGATTAAAAGATTTTTAAATTTCTTATACTTGCCCAAATTTTGAAACTTTGACTCAAAACCTAATAATCAGAACAATTCCATTTTTTAATGGAATCGTAAATATTTGCTAGTCGTAAGCTTGCATGCCCTCTAATATTCTTGCCAAAATGCCACCTGACCTCTGCTCGAACCCTCCAGTGATGGGAACTCACTACCCTTTGAGGCCTTTTTTCGGCCACTTCTTCCTCATGAGTAGATATCTGCTGGCTTTAGCCTCCCCCACTGGCCACAGGGCTGCCTTCTGGAACAACAAGAACAAAGCTGCTTTCCATGCCCCTTGATAAGACTTCAGAGATTTGAAGGCAGAGGCCAGACGCTAGGCTGCATCCTCCCACCCTGCCCACATCAGCCTTCCAAGGATACTGATATCCTTTACCTCCCACGTCCCAAGGTACTTGCCTTGGGTACACTCTAGGCAGTGATGTCCTTAAAACATAACATTAAGCCTATGCCTCCTTATCTCTTTCAGAGGCACCCTTCCTGCTAGTCAGGGTATTAGGGACTCTGTCACATACAGTCTTTCATCTAATCTTTAGAACAACCCTATGGCACAGGAGCGAATACCACGCCTGTCTTACAGATGAGGAAACTGAGGCATGGAGAAGCCAGGCCACTCTTAATTCACTTAATGGATCTTCCATGCATGTAGTCACGATTGAACCAGCATCCAACCCAGAGCCCAGTGTGGTCGACCCACAAATGTTTGCCAAGTTAGTAAACGAATAGGTGAACTCAGTTTTAAAGGCCAGGCCCTTGGTGTCTACTGGTTGATTTCAGAATTACCCATGCCCGCACCAGCCTCTTCCATATCATTCACTTCTGTCACCTGGCTTGCTACATGGACGTGCTCATGAAGGGCTGCTGAATGACTGACCCACCGAGTACCTGTCACCTGAGGCCCAGCTTTGGCAGCTGTGCTGAGCCCCTTCTCAGAGGCCCTGCTTGGAACTATGGAGCCGTAGCCACAGCCTTTGGGACTGGAGAGTTCAAACATCATTCCTGGTACTCTGCAGAGTCACACAAAGGGAGTCAGCCGCGAGGTGCCTCCTGAACTGCTCCCCTGGCCCCTCCCCGCCCCCGTTCTACCCTATTGCCCAAGGGAGGCTGGTAACCTGTTGGGGATACGAAGGCCTCTCCTTACCACCATGGCCGGTGAGCCCCCAGAAGGCTTGTTTCCTTGACCGCTACCCATTCTGCCTGGCCTTCTCCTGAGTCCTCCTGGGGCATGTGACCACATTAGCCATGGTCTTTGCCAAGAAGAAGGGTTTAGGCAGGACCACATGATCCAGATGGTTCCTCAGCACCCACTCCCAGTCTGCTGGGAACCCCATTTATTCATTCCCAGCATTTCAACTTGTCCCAATAAGGCAGTGACCTAGTCCCAGGCCAGGCCTCTCAGGGTGGTCTAGAACATCTAGTCAGCCAAGCCCAACAGGCACCATAGACCACAGAACACAGCAGACCCCCAGATCCTTGAACCTGGAGGGACATGAGACGGCATCACAGTCAAGCTCCTGTCCCTAGCCAGGATAATCCTTGCTAAAAGCACCAGCCTCATTCCTTGCTGCCTGCCACCTCCATTCTCCACAAAGAACCCCCACACACCGTGCTTTCAGTGGCTCAGCCTTTGCTTAGGCCTTGGCCATGAGTGGGTAATTCCTGCCATACTTTCCAAACCACCCTCCCTCCAAAAACCCTTCCTGCATCTCTCAAGGCTGAATGTGATGCTCCTGCTGCTCCCTAGGCCAACCCCTAGCATGGCTCTTATTTGTCCCTCATTCACTCAAATATCTACTTAGCACCTGTTCCGCGGTCTGCATAAGGCAATGAGCACCAGATGGGGAGTGCAGAAAGCCAGGCTCAACTGCACAGCTTTGCCACCAACTGGCTGTGTGACTTTGGACCCATCATTCCTCACTGAGCCTCAGTTTCCTCGGTAAAGTGGGAAAGATTCTGCAGCTCAGCCTAGCTTTCAGGGCTTCTGTGAGACTGGGCAGGATGTGAAAGCATTCTGCAAACATGCAGGGTGAGTCATGATTATCAGAACCTAACCCCTCTGTAGCCTGAGCTCATTTTTGTCCATCCCATCCCTGGAGTCCCCCTCTCTCCCAGGGGGCTGACAGCCTGTTGGGGATGAACTTGGGAGCTCATGCCTTCCAAGGGGTTAGCACCTGGGTGAGAAACTGGGCAGGAGCACAGCCTACAGGGATGGCAACTTTAAACAAAACCAGCCCATAAATCTTGCCATATAGGGGCAGGGGCCTGGCATGGCTGGGGCCAAGAATGCATGCCAGGCTGTTCTGAGGCAACAAAAGTAAAAGATTTGATGCTAAAGTCATCAAGAAGCCACTGGAAGCACAGCGGGATGAGGTGGAGACAAAGAACACGGGGCCAGGGGACTAGATACCTGCGTTTTGCTCTGCGTTGCTCTGTGACCTCAGTCATGTCCCTTCCCTTTTCTAGGCCTTAACCTCCTATCTGTATAGCGGATGCATCAGCCCAGGTGGTACCTAAAGGCCCTTTCAAACTCAGACAGGCTGTGCCAGCTTTACTTGCCCTTCAGAGCTTTGGCTGTGCCAGGGACAGGCAGGAACAGCTGGTAAGTCTCTCAGAAGAAGCAGGAGCCAAAGAAGCTGTGCTTACTGTGACCTCCTCTTCCAGCTTGTGGAAGGGTCAAGCTCTTCCCTGCTTCCTCTACCTCTGGGTAGACGGAATTCACCCTTGGTCCACTTTGCAAGCTACAAGGCTGACACAGGTGCAGAGAACACAGACTCTCAGATGCTTAGGGATCATCCTGCTGATCACTTCCCATACAGGGAGAAACTGAGACCCAGGGAGCCACAAGGGCTTGCTTGGGGTCACCCAGTATGTTTGTGGCACCACTAGGACTTACACTCAGGACTAACGTCTGCCTACCACTTGCTCAGTTACAAGTCTCAGCCGAGGCTCAGGTCTCTCCACCTCGTTATCCCTGTCAGCCAGCCCCTTCCTTCTACTGATAGAGCCAAGCCTCAGTTTCCCTGTTGGAGTGAGGAAAGACATGAGGGTTTCTAGGTCGGGGGTTGGTGAGGATTTTCGATCTGGTAATAAAGGGAGAGCACGGAAAGCCAGGAAGTATCAGACAGAGCAGGGAGTAGAATCCTCCAGGCTAGGACAGTACTGTTAGGCAGAAAAACGTGTACTCAGGGCACAAGCAAAGCAGGAGCAGAGGGAGGACTAAAGTTCACTGCAAAACTATTAAATATTGTCACAGTTTGGGACCTCTCTGGGTCTCAAGGGGGAATGATAATAATGCTTATGGGATTATCTAATCCCACCCGGCTAGGGGGCAGGCAGTGGTAGGAAAAGGGGCCAGAATTTGAGGGTCCTCCTTCCCCTCTGCTTCACAGTGTCCCCCCAGGAGGCTATCCTTCAAGCTCCAGGTTCCGACCTTCCGGGCTCGGCAGACCCCAAGGGGCAGCTGGTCTCACTACAAGAAACCTGAGAATTGTCCCCTGGGCCCTAACCCAGCTTCAAGGCCCCTTGGGGGAAGGACAGGAAGGGAGGAGAGGGCCACAGAAGGCAGTAGATCTCCTCCCTCTTTGGCCCCTCCCAGTTACCCCAAGGGCAGCCCACACTCACCAGCTCCGGGGCCTGCAAGAGCCCTAAGACCAGCGCCTCAAACTTTAAAGCGTCATCACCTGGGCATATTGTTAAAACGCAGCTTCTCCCTTGGCAAGACTGGGCCAGAGCCTGAGATTCTGCATTTGTAACAGGTCCCGAGTGATGCCGATACTGCGAGTCTGTGGCACACTCTTGGAGCAGCCCTGAGATTATCAGCCTCCAACCCCGCGGGGAGGAAGCCGAAGGCCCAGAGAGGTCAAGTCACTTGTCCATGGCCACACAGCGAACAGCCCCAGACCGAAAGCAGAGGGCACCTGCCACAGACACACGACATCTCCCCACCCGAGGCAGCGGGAATCAGCTGCCGTTGCCTGGCCCGGGTGCCGTGTTTGTAAACTCGGCTGCTTGGTGCGGCTCCGGTCGGGGTAAAGGGCGCCTCCCAGCAGAGTCTCCCTCGTCTCTGAGCCGGCCTCTCCAGGTTCTCAGTCCGGTACCCCGGGCCGACCAGAGAGAACCCGGGGCGCCGAGTCCCCTAGGCAGAGCGATTCCGCACTCCCCTGTCCTCGGAAAGCAAACTTCTCCGCCGGCGCCCTTTACCTTTTTCGGGGGTTTGCAGCTGCTCAGCCTGCTATGTCTGCAGCCCATCCTCCTCCGGGGGCTCCCGGACGCCGCTTCCCAACTCCGGGGCCCCCAGAGGAGCCTGCGGTCCGGGCCCCGCTGCCCGGTCCGGGCCCCGCTGCCCGCTCCGCGCCCGCCGGCTGCGGCTGCCGGCGAGACCCTGAAACTGAACCTGGAAGCGCTGTATTGAGCCTGAGCTGGGGCGGCCGCGCGCCGTAAATACCCGAAGAGCGGGGCCTCCGCGTAGCCTGCAGGGCCAGCGGCGCGGCCACCCTAGAGGCAGGTGACCAGAATCTTTCTAAATAATAGGAAGCTCTGGTCAGGGCAGAAACAAAAACCTTGAGGAGCAACACATGCTTTTCCAAACCCTCAGGCTAAGAAAGGGCCATGGGAAAAAATAATTGAAACAATTATTTGATAAACTAACAGCTATCATTTATTGAGGGCTGTTTTTGTCCCAGTTGTTTTATACATTTGATTTATATTTCTTGCCATATCCGTGCAACAAAGGTATTACTTCCTCCATTTTACAGGTGAGGAAAATGGTGTTCAGAGATGCAAAATGATTTGCCTAAGGTCACATGGCTAGTAAGTTACCACAGCCCAGAGAGAATCCAGTTCCTTTTTTTTTTTTTTTTTTTTTTTTTTTGGCGCTATCATAGCTCACCGCAGCCTCAAACTCCTGGGCTCAAGCGAGCCTCCCAGCTAAGCCTCCTGAGTAGCTGGGACTACAGAGGCACACCATCATACCCAACTAATTTCTTTTCTTTTTTCCAGTCTGATTTTGAACGACTGTCCTCAAGTGATCCTCCCACCCTGGCCTCCCAAAGCCTCGGGATTACAGGCTTGAGCCACTGCACAGAATACAGTTCTAACTCCAGAACCTAAGCTTTGACTCAATGGCCTACAAATAAATAATAATAATAAGTTTATTTTATTTATTTATTTATTTATTTATTTTTGAGACAGAGTCTCGCTCTGTTGCCCAGGCTAGAGTGCAGTGACACAATCTTGGCTCACTGCAACCTCTGCCTCACAGGTTCAAGTGATTCTCCTGCCTCAGCCTCCCAAGTAGCTGGAATTACAGGCAAACACCACAACACCCAACTAATTTTTGTATTTTTAGTAGAGACAGGGTTTCACCATTTTGACCAGGCTGATCTCAAACTCCTGACCTCAGGTAATCTGCCCGCTTTGGCCTCCCAAAGTCCTAGGATCCCATGCCAGGCCAATAATACTAAGTTTAATTTTAATGCCTCCTTACTTCTGGGCTGATAGTTTTTTTCCACCTCACAAGCATCTGTAATATGCATCTTGGATGGATGTTATTCATCACAACAACCTCTTGAGGCAGGCCAGGTATGGTGAGACTATGAGACATAAAATGTCAGTGTCTAGGAAAAGGAGCTTTTGTTTATCTTCACTTTGTTATTAGCTGAGGTTTCTGGAAGGGCAATGCAGGAAAAAGATAACTAATTTTGAAAACCAGTGTGTATGCCTATTTCCGTGTATATTGGAATATTAGAGTCAGGGCCAAAACTCTTGGAAAGGTGTGCTGCGAAAAGTGCTTAGACTCATGAATGGGGAAAGAATATGAGACCTCAAAAAAATTACTCCCTCCATAGAGTACAAAACCAATTGCAAAAGTGTGTGAGAAAGGAAACTAAGGAAATGTGATATTAGGTTCTCAAAAGCAGGTATAATAGAGAATGGCGGCTCACAAAGTGTGATTCCCAAATCAGCAGTGTCAGCACTACCAGCTGCCTTTGTTGGAAATGCAAATTCTCAGGCCCCACCCCTGGCCTAAAGTCTGGGGATGGGGCTTAGGAATCTATAGCTTCATGAGCACTCCAGGCATGTCTGGCCTGGGCTACATTTGAGAACCCCTGCCATAAGACGTGCTCCACAGGTCCTGAAGAAACAGGGTATACTTAAATTATACTTAAATTCACAATGTTTATTGGAGCAGTGCTCGTGATTAAAAACAAAGAACACAAAACAACCTAAACAGCCAAGAAAAGAAGCTTGGTTAAATATCTTATGCTATATCCATA
>NW_012102943.1:908078-910059 GCF_000951045.1 Mandrillus leucophaeus | reverse complement strand
TGAGGCAGGCCAGGTATGGTGAGACTATGAGACATAAAATGTCAGTGTCTAGGAAAAGGAGCTTTTGTTTATCTTCACTTTGTTATTAGCTGAGGTTTCTGGAAGGGCAATGCAGGAAAAAGATAACTAATTTTGAAAACCAGTGTGTATGCCTATTTGCGTGTATATTGGAATATTAGAGTCAGGGCCAAAACTCTTGGAAAGGTGTGCTGCGAAAAGTGCTTAGACTCATGAATGGGGAAAGAATATGAGACCTCAAAAAAATTGCTCCCTCCATAGAGTACAAAACCAATTGCAAAAGTGTGTGAGAAAGGAAACTAAGGAAATGTGATATTAGGTTCTCAAAAGCAGGTATAATAGAGAATGGCGGCTCACAAAGTGTGATTCCCAAATCAGCAGTGTCAGCACTACCAGCTGCCTTTGTTGGAAATGCAAATTCTCAGGCCCCACCCTTGGCCTAAAGTCTGGGGATGGGGCTTAGGAATCTATAGCTTCATGAGCACTCCAGGCATGTCTGGCCTGGGCTACATTTGAGAACCCCTGCCATAAGACGTGCTCCACAGGTCCTGAAGAAACAGGGTATACTTAAATTATACTTAAATTCACAATGTTTATTGGAGCAGTGCTCGTGATTAAAAACAAAGAACACAAAACAACCTAAACAGCCAAGAAAAGAAGCTTGGTTAAATATCTTATGCTATATCCATAAAAATAGGATGCCACATAACCAGCAAAAATACCGAAGATGAATTTTTTTGTGTTACAAAACGTAACAAATTCATTTTCATTAAAAAGAAGTATTGAGTGACTACCACTGTATTGGTGAGATTTTGAAATTTTAAAACTGTTTTTTGTTTGTTTGTTTGTTTTTTGAGACAGAATCTTGCAATATCACCCAGGCTGGGGCACAGTGGAGTGATCATGGCTCACTGCAGCCTCAATCTTCCAGGCTTAAGTGATCCTCCCACCTCAGCCTCCCGAGTAGCTGGGACCACAAGTGCATGCCACCAAGCCCGGCTAATTAAAAAAAAAAAAACAAAATGTGTAGGCCAGGCACAGTGGCTCATGCCTGTAATCCCAGTACCTTGGGAGGCCGAGGTGGATGGATCACCTGAGGTCAGGAGTTCGAGACCAGCCTGACCAATCTGGTGAAACCCTGTCTCTACTAAAAATACAAAAATTAGCCAGGTGTGGTGGCAGGCACCTGTAGTTTCAGCTACTCGGGAGGCTGAGACAGGATAATTGCTTGAACCTGGGAGGCGGAGGTTGCAGTGAGCCTAGATTGTGCCATTGCACTCTAGCCTGGGCAGCAGAACGAGACTCCCTCTCAAAAAAACAAAACAAAAACGTTTTTGTAGGCCCAGGCTCAGTGGCTCATGCCTGTAATCCCAGTACGTTGGGAGGCTGAGGCAGGTGGATCACCTGAGGTCAGAAGTTCAAGACTAGCCTGGCCAACATGGTGAAACGCTGTCTCTACTAAAAATATAAAAATTAGCCAAGCCTGGTGGTACATGCCTGGGATCCCAGCTACTAGGGAGGCTGAGGCAAGAGAATCACTTGAACCCGGGAGGCAGAGGTTGCAGTGAGCTGAGATCGTGCCACTGTACTCCAGCCTGGGCAACAGAGGAAGATTCCGTCTCAAACAAACAAACAAACAAAATTTATAGAGGGTATCACTATATTGCCCAGGCTGGTCTCGAACTCCTAGCCTCAAGCAATTCTCCCACCTCAGCCTCCCAAAGTGCTGGGATTACATGCATGAACCATTGAGACTGGCTTCATTTCCTTGTATTAAAAAATGAGGGCCAGGCGCAGTGGCTCAGGACGCCTGTAATCCCAGCACTTTGGGAGGTCGAGGCAGGTGGATCATGAGGTCAGGAGATGGAGACCATCCTGGTTAACACGGTGAAACCCCTTTCCTACTAAAAATACAGAAAATTTGCCTGGGCATGGTGGCCGGGTGCTTGCAGTCCCAGCTACT
>NW_012102943.1:904502-906973 GCF_000951045.1 Mandrillus leucophaeus | reverse complement strand
TGCTGAGATCATAAAAAGCATAAAAATCTCAGTGACTTAGCACAAGAGAAGCTAAGTTTTTGCTCACACTACATGCCCAGAATGGGCAGGCAGAGGGCTCTGCTTCACAGAGAAGTTCCACATCATCGTACAACACAGCCTTCTCAACATGATGGCTTTAGGATATGCTGCGCAAAGAAAAGGGAGTGTACAGAGAATAGTGCACAGGGCCTTAACTGCTTCCACTTGGAGGGGACACACATTAGGTCCACTCACATTTCATTGGCCAAAGCAAGTCACACAATCATGCCCAACTTTAAGAGGATGGGAAAGTGCAATGTGTGTGCAGAAGGAGAGGAGAATCAGAAATATTGGCAAATAGCATAATGTCTACCATAGTTAGCAATTAACAAGCAGTTACTACTTCTTGGGCAAGTTGGGTGACTCATCCTGATTTGCCTAGGATTTTCCCACTCTTAGCCCCGGAAGTCCCATGTCTCCAGAGACTTTTCAGTCCCAGGCATGTTGGGATGGTTGGCCACCCTATGGCCAAGGCATAGTCAAGGTGCAAGAGAAGACTCAGTTCTTGTTCTTGAATGAGTTATAACCTGGGGTGCTTTCGTTTGACATTTGATCTATACATAAGAAAAAATGGGAAACAATACGAAATAGGTTTTATAAAGCTAATACCAAGTCGTGTGCAGGAGGTATTGGCATTAAAGGGAGACAAGATACCAAGGTGGGTGGGGATAGTCAAGGAGGACTTCATGAGGGAATACTACAGCCAAAGGATATTCATACCAAAAGGAATTCTAGAATATCAGGTTGGATTGGAATTTGATGCTTGGCTTCTACTGCTTGCAATTAAGAACACTGACTAATATAAATCTCTTGTTATAATTTCCTTTCTAGGTGCTTATGCAGCCTATGTTTAATACTTTCAGTGATGGGGAAATCACTACCCATCTTTTCATATTTTGGGGGAGGGGAGAAGGAAGGAGGAGTGATTATAAGAGGGAAGAACAGCATGAGTCAAGTTGGGTTAGGGCACGGAGGCTGGTGAGTTAGGCAATGAGGGATTCATGTTGTGTATAAAAGAAAAAAAGTTGGTGGTGTGGGCTTTTGTGGGGGGCATATTGGAAATAATACGAGGATTATTCTCAGCATCTTTCATGAGAAAAATATAATATACCCATATGTAAAAAATTTTGCATAGAATTTCAGGCAGTTCAGGGACCCCACGCAGCCCATGCAGTGGGGCTGTGCTTGGATCCCAGGTGAAGAACCTCTCGGCTCAGTGGTCACTGAGTGGTCGGCTCGGTGGTCCCAATTACCCTGATTTGATCATTACACATTGTGTACATGTATGATATATCACATGTATGCCCAAAATATGCACAATTATTAAAGGTCTTTCTAGCTCTAAAGCTTTTTCTGTGTAGGTTCTTCTGATTGGGCCCAAATATTCCCCAAGCACATATCCTCTGCCCAGAGTGACTTTCTTCACAATCCACCTCTGTGGGTTATAGTTCTATCCATACATCGAGGAGCGGCTCCAATGCTCTCTCCTTCCAAGAGCCTGGCAGCACTTGTTCTGTGGCTCTATGAGCACACGTGGCAGTTTTCCTCTGAGTTGTACTTGTTTGTGTGCTCTGGGTTTACTCCCTAATGAATGAAGGGCTATACAGCTCTGTCTCCTCCATCCTCACCCCATCCCATCTCACTGAGAGATTGCCAGTTGCCTTACTCAACTTCCATTCTTCTCTCTTCCGTAATTACAGAATCCTGATCATTCTTTGGGCCGGCAAAGTACTGGGCTAACAGGCTACTTACGCAGCTTTCCTTGCACCTAGGGGTGGCCAGGGATATGGAAGGGGAAATTATGGGTTGAGGCTTCCAGGAAAACTTTTAATGGGAGGATGACTCAGCTGGAAGCAGGGCTCCCCTGTTTTGTGCTCCCCCTTTTCCTGCCTGGAATACAGACCGGATGGCTGAATCCTGGCAGCCATCTTATTACCCAGTGCCAAAATAAGGAAGGAATCTTGATCTCTGATTAACTTATGGTGCCCCAATACCAGCCTTGATCAACTACTTCCAAACCTTTTCACATAATAAACAACAAATTAGTTTAAGCCAGTAGGGAAATTATAGTTAACAATAATTAATTATATTTTTCAAAATAGCTGGAAGAGAATTGTAATGTTCCCAACACGAAGAAAAGATAGATGTTTGAGGGGATGAATATCCCACTTACCCTGATTTGATCATTGCACATTGTGTACATGTATGAAATAGCACATGTATCACATGTATACCCCGGATATGTACAACTATTATATATCAACTTACAAAAATTTTTTGAAATTTGTTTTAGCCAGTGCTGTTGAGATTTTGTTACTTGCAGCAGAGTGCAATTTTTAACCAATACATAGGTCACTAATTAAGGTTGGTTATATTAAATTTAATTAGAATAATTTACTTTTCGGGACACT
>NW_012102943.1:900853-903452 GCF_000951045.1 Mandrillus leucophaeus | reverse complement strand
GCCATGGGCAGTTCCGTGAAATCCTAAAGAAATGGACAATGACTGTGATTAATTGGGTAGGAAAGCAACATAAAGGGCAAAGATGGCTGAACTGTGAGCATGAGATCCAAACCTGTAAAGTGATCCTGAACCAGTCATTTCTCCTTTCTGAGAGTTTCTCGTCCATATGTTGAAGAGTCGAACTCTCCAAAATTGACCCCAAATTTTAATGTCAACAATTGAAATTAGTAACTTGGGGCCAGGCGTGGTGGCTCACACTTGTAATCCCAGTATTTTGAGAGGCCTAGGCAGGCGGAACACTTGAGGCAAGGAGTTTGAGACCAGCCTGGACAACATAATGAGACCTTGTAAAAAAGAAATTTTTTTTTAATTAGCTGGGTATGGTAGCGGGAGCCTGTTGTCCCAGCTACTCAGGAGGCAGAGGCAGAAGGATTGTTTGAGCCCAGGAGTTTGTCATTACAGTGAGCTACGATCTTGCCACTGCACTCCAGCCTGGGTGACAGAGCAAGACACTGTCTCTAAAAATAAATAAAGTAGAAGAAAATAAAATGAAGAACTTGGAGTGGTGGGTGGGAACTAGGAGGCAAGTCCTTTCCCTGGAGCCTCTGCTCTCAAGACGTCTTGCCTCCAGCCTCTTTAAGCCTCCTGGGAGAGCAGGTTCAGATTTCACATTTTCCCACTGCTGGATTTTTGGTTATGTGTTTTGAAGTTCATGCCTGAGAAACTTGAGTAGCATGAGTCTGACAAAGTTGCCAATGAGATTTTTGATGGCTGGCATACCAGTCAGGTTAGGTTTTGCTGAGATCATAAAAAGCATAAAAATCTCAGTGACTTAGCACAAGAGAAGCTAAGTTTTTGCTCACACTACATGCCCAGAATGGGCAGGCAGAGGGCTCTGCTTCACAGAGAAGTTCCACATCATCGTACAACACAGCCTTCTCAACATGATGGCTTTAGGATATGCTGCGCAAAGAAAAGGGAGTGTACAGAGAATAGTGCACAGGGCCTTAACTGCTTCCACTTGGAGGGGACACACATTAGGTCCACTCACATTTCATTGGCCAAAGCAAGTCACACAATCATGCCCAACTTTAAGAGGATGGGAAAGTGCAATGTGTGTGCAGAAGGAGAGGAGAATCAGAAATATTGGCAAATAGCATAATGTCTACCATAGTTAGCAATTAACAAGCAGTTACTACTTCTTGGGCAAGTTGGGTGACTCATCCTGATTTGCCTAGGATTTTCCCACTCTTAGCCCCGGAAGTCCCATGTCTCCAGAGACTTTTCAGTCCCAGGCATGTTGGGATGGTTGGCCACCCTATGGCCAAGGCATAGTCAAGGTGCAAGAGAAGACTCAGTTCTTGTTCTTGAATGAGTTATAACCTGGGGTGCTTTCGTTTGACATTTGATCTATACATAAGAAAAAATGGGAAACAATACGAAATAGGTTTTATAAAGCTAATACCAAGTCGTGTGCAGGAGGTATTGGCATTAAAGGGAGACAAGATACCAAGGTGGGTGGGGATAGTCAAGGAGGACTTCATGAGGGAATACTACAGCCAAAGGATATTCATACCAAAAGGAATTCTAGAATATCAGGTTGGATTGGAATTTGATGCTTGGCTTCTACTGCTTGCAATTAAGAACACTGACTAATATAAATCTCTTGTTATAATTTCCTTTCTAGGTGCTTATGCAGCCTATGTTTAATACTTTCAGTGATGGGGAAATCACTACCCATCTTTTCATATTTTGGGGGAGGGGAGAAGGAAGGAGGAGTGATTATAAGAGGGAAGAACAGCATGAGTCAAGTTGGGTTAGGGCACGGAGGCTGGTGAGTTAGGCAATGAGGGATTCATGTTGTGTATAAAAGAAAAAAAGTTGGTGGTGTGGGCTTTTGTGGGGGGCATATTGGAAATAATACGAGGATTATTCTCAGCATCTTTCATGAGAAAAATATAATATACCCATATGTAAAAAATTTTGCATAGAATTTCAGGCAGTTCAGGGACCCCACGCAGCCCATGCAGTGGGGCTGTGCTTGGATCCCAGGTGAAGAACCTCTCGGCTCAGTGGTCACTGAGTGGTCGGCTCGGTGGTCCCAATTACCCTGATTTGATCATTACACATTGTGTACATGTATGATATATCACATGTATGCCCAAAATATGCACAATTATTAAAGGTCTTTCTAGCTCTAAAGCTTTTTCTGTGTAAGTTCTTCTGATTGGGCCCAAATATTCCCCAAGCACATATCCTCTGCCCAGGGTGACTTTCTTCACAATCCACCTCTGTGGGTTATAGTTCTATCCATACATCGAGGAGCGGCTCCAATGCTCTCTCCTTCCAAGAGCCTGGCAGCACTTGTTCTGTGGCTCTATGAGCACACGTGGCAGTTTTCCTCTGAGTTGTACTTGTTTGTGTGCTCTGGGTTTACTCCCTAATGAATGAAGGGCTATACAGCTCTGTCTCCTCCATCCTCACCCCATCCCATCTCACTGAGAGATTGCCAGTTGCCTTACTCAACTTCCATTCTTCTCTCTTCCGTAATTACAGAATCCTGATCATTCTTTGGGCCGGCAAAGTACTGGGCTAACAG
>NW_012102943.1:865024-894978 GCF_000951045.1 Mandrillus leucophaeus | reverse complement strand
GTGCTAGGATTACAGGTGTGAGCCACCATGTCCAGCTGCCTGGGAATATTCTCTAGGGGAAACTGCACATGCCCTCCTTAAGTGAGCTGTAGGGTCTGGAGGCCACTAGGAATGAACAGGAGTGAAGATTTCATTACATCAGTGACTCTCAAAATGTGGACCAGGGTTTAACAGCATCAGCATCTCTCGGGAAATTGTTACAAAAGCATCAGACACCCTGGGTGTGAGCCTCAGCAATCTGTGTTTTAACATCTTCTCCCCATAATTGTGATGTGTGCTTGTGTTTGAGAACCACTGCTTTAGACCTTCATGTCCTCCTCATGTGTGATAGATGTCTGATAGACTTAAAGAAAACGCACACAGAGATGAGGGGCAAAGTAGGGTCCAGGGCTCAGTGAGTTGAGGGGTAAGCACTATTTTCTAGGGTTGAGACATCCTTGGCAACACTGGGTATCTAGTGTCTAGACCACCCCTACCTGCATCCTTCGTATGAAACATGGTGGACTGTTTCATGAGCCAGGCCCTGAGCCACCCCACATCTAGAGACCATAGGAGAATCCTTCCTTGCTTTGGAGATTCTGAGGCTCCCTTTTAGGTACAGTCTTCTGATGAGCAGCATCTTGATTTACATGTAATTGAGTGAGCAGGACTCCAACATTAGCTTGGGTCTTTCCAGGCTCATAGCAGAGCTGGGTATTCACTTGTCTGGCTGCATAGTCAGTAAACTCCCTACCCCTCTACCTTGCCTCCCCCGATATACATCTCATCAGGGGACTGTCTGCACCTTCTGCATATTCCCACTGACGTCATGCTCTCAATTCTATCCAATTGCAAACACATTAACTGTATAGGCTTGTTCAGTGGATCCTCATTTCCAGCAGCCCACTTCATTCTTTGATTTGAAAAGTGAATATTTTTCAACCTATATAACCTGCTATTTAATCATAACTTAAGCAACCCTTTTCCAACAGACAACTATGCCTTGACCCCTCCTTCTGGAAAACCTGGCATTTACTGGTCCTGGGTCCTGATGCATCTTCCTTGTCCTACCCTAGTGGGAGGGTCTTACCCACATAAAACAATGGGAATGAGAGTTGGAGGATGGTGAGGTCAGCAACTGGGCTTTCCAAACTGAAAACTGGACCACTTGAGTTAGCAAAGAAATTTTGTGACTTACGTATATTTTTATTGATCCGATTCTATTCATGCATTACTGTTTGCCAAAATATTGGAATTTCTGGGACATTTAGAGGGATAAGGAGATAGAATAATATTTATAAATGGGAGTGGCCCAGAACATATGGGAGATATACCTAGGTCTGCAGGTTAAAACCCAAATGTCTATAGGGCTAGGTAGGTACCTAAGTTAGAAAAGGCTAGTATAAGTTGGGGACAGGTGCAAACTGGGGGCCATATACCCATCCAAAAGGAGCACAGGTGGCTGCACTGCAGTGGATTGGTGTTAGAAGGAAATGGAGGCCCTGACTGGCCTGACCTTCTAATTTTCTAAGTGAAACTGAAAATCTTTTCTTTCTTTTTAAGAGATAGGGTTTTGATGTGTTGCCCAGGCTAGAGTGCAGTGGTTATTCACAGGCACGATCTTGGTGTACTGCAGCCTCAAACTCCAGGGCTCAAGTGATCTTCTGCCTCAGCCTCTCAAGTAGCTGGGACTCTAACTACATACCACCATGCCCGGCTCAATCTTTTTATTTTTATTTTTGGCAAGGTCTCGCTTTGTTGCCCAAGCTGGAGTGCAGTGGCACAATCATGGCTCGCTGCAATTTCAACCTGCTAGGCTCAAGCGATCCTCTCATCTCAGCTTCCTGAGTAGCTAGAACTACAGGTGCATGCTACCATGCCCCGATAATTTTTGTATTTTTTGTAGAGGTATGGTTTCGCCATGTTGGCTAGGCTGGTCTCGAACTCCTGGGCTCAAACGATCCTCCTGTCTCAGCCTCCTAAAGTGCTGGAATTACACGTGTGAGCTACTGTGTCCAGCACTGCCCCTCTTTTTAATGTAAAATCTGTCTTTCTCTTTTACACAAACACATGCACACAAATCACCATGCAAGCTAAACAAAATATTTGCAGGAGGTTACATTGCCTGTATTCCAGGTAGACAAATAATGCAACAAGGGTTATGGAAAAATACCATGGAAGCAAAAGCAGTGATTAACTCTGTCTGGGAGAGTGAAGGTCGGGGCAGGCTTCTCCAAGGATGTGATGTCTGAGCTGAGCTGTGTAGATTAAGCAGGGGTTCTGCTTGTCTACAAAGTGGGAAGAACATTTTATGCCCAGTATGGCACTCTCAGGGGGAGCCTCAGAGGCTCAGTGCAGCTGGAATGCTGGGGGAATGCAGGGAGTGAGGAAGATACAGATAGGCAGAGGCCTTGAAGGCCTAGCCAAGACATTTTTCCTTTATCCTGTAGGAGTGGGAGTGGTGTGGTCAGATTGGTGGTATCCAAGGTCACTCTGGGGCTCACGTGGAGAATGGAGAGGAAACGCTGTCCTGGAGCAGTCGAGCATCTATTGGAATGGTTCATGAGAGTGTGGGTGAGGATCCCAAAGGCACTTCGGTGCAAAATGATTGCAGCCTTGAGGTCCAGCTTGGGCCCTGTTCTCACAGAGCTCCCGGACTGATATAATAAGGTAACTACGGTGCACAGTAGTGTGGGGCGCCTTTGGGTAGGCGGAGAGCAGTTTCCTTTAGTCTTAGCCTGGGAGGCAGCAGCCGGCAGTGTTGTGGTTACCAGGGCCTTAGGTTACAACACATGTTTGTTTTTTAAAAACGTTGTGATATCTTTTAAATCAGAGCCCTGGACAGGATCCAAGGACAGTAGCAAGGACCAGCCCCCATGGTGCTTCTTAAAGAAGCAGCTGCAGAGAGAGGGAGGGAACCTTGGGAACCTGGATTTCTGGGGGAGCCCAAGTTCAGGCAGGGCTTGGAAGCTGGGCAAGGCTGGACGCAGCCTCCAGTTCACCCCATGCCTCCTCTTTCTTCCTCAAGTCGCTTTTGGGTCAGGAGCACTTGGAGAAGATGAACAGTCTTCCAAGCTGTCTTGGAAAGCTATGAGTGGTAGCTTTCCAGGAATGTAGAGTCCAGCTCCTCGAAAGAAAAGAAGACCAGGCCGGGCGTGGTGGCTCACACCTATAATCCCAGCACTTTGGGAGGCCGAGGCAGGTGGATCACGATGTCAGGAGTTCAGGACCAGCCTAGCCAAGATGGTGAAACCCCGTCTCTACTAAAACTACAAAAATTAGCTGGGTGCGGTGGCAGGCGCCTGTAATCCTGGCTACTCAGGAGGTTGAGGCAGGAGAATTGCTTGAACCTGGGTGGCAGAGGTTGCAGTGAGCTGAGATCATGCCACTGTACTCTAGTCTGCGTGACAGAGCAAGACTCTGTCTGAAAAAGAAAAGAAAAGAAGGAAGGAAGGAAGGAAAGAAGGAAGGAAGGAAGGGAAGGAAGGAAGGAGGGAGGGAGGGAGGGAAGGAAGGAAGGAAGGAAGGAAAGAAAGAAAGAAGGAAGAAGGAAGGAGGGAAGGAAGGGAGGGAAGGCCTTCCAACTGGTCAAAGATTCAGGAGTCTGGCTTGACCAGGAGTGAGTGTCCCATTGCGGGAGGTATTCAAGCAGAAGCTAACATTGGTCAAGTGTGTTGGAGAAAGCATACAAGGGTCTGCTGGAGGAGGGGTCTGGAGGGAATAGAGTCAGATTTGATTGAGACTGGAAGAGATCTTCGTTGTAGTCCCTTTTCAGAGGCAAAAGTTATTCTTTTCTTTCTTTCTTTTTTTTTTTTGAGATGGAGTCTTGCTCTGTTGCCAGGCTGGAGTGCAGTAGTGTGATCTCGGCTTACTGCAGCCTCTGCCCTCTGGGTTCAAGCGATTCTCCAGCCTCAGCCTCCCCAGTAGCTGGAACTATAGGTGGGCACCACCATACCAGGCTAATTTTTATATTTTTAGTAGAAACAGGGTTTCACCATGTTGGCCAGGATGGTCTCAATCTCCTGACCTCATGATCCTCCCGCCTCAGCCTCCCAAAGTGCTAGGATTATAGGCGTGAGCCACTGTGTCTGACCAAAAGTTATTCTTTAAAGGAGTCAAGATTAGGTAGGGATTCAAGAGACTTTCATTCTTGTGTAGTGTTGGTGAGAATGTAAATGGTGCAGCCACTGTGGAAAACAGTATGGAGATTTCTGAAAAAATTAAAAACAGAATTGCCGTATGATCCAGTTATCCCATGAAAAGAGGTCTGCTCTCCTGTGTTAATTACAGCATTATTCACTAAAGCCAAAATATGGAAACAATGCCTGTCAACAGAAGAATGGGTAAAGAGAATATGGTGTACACATATAACACCCTCAAGCCAGGCGCGGGGGCTCACACCTGTAATTCCAGCATTTTGGGAGGCCGAGGCAGGTGGATTACCTGAGGTCAACAGTTTGAGACTGGCCTGGTCAACATGGTGAAACCTCGTCTCTACTAAAAATATAAAAATTAACCAGGTGTGGTGGCATGGGCCTGTCATCCCAGCTACCAAGGAGGCTGAGGCAGGAGAATTGCTGGAAACTGGGAGGTGGAGGCTACAGTGAGCTGAGATTACACCACTGCACTCGAGCCTGGGTGACACAGCAAGATTCTGTCTAAAAAAAAAAAAAAAAAAAAGAGAGAGAGAGAGAGAAAAGAAAAGATTAAAAAAAAAAAAAAGAAAGAGTATTCAGCCTTAAAAAGAAGGAAATCCTGCCTTTTGTGACAACATGAATGAACCTGGAGGACATTACGCTAAGTGAAATGAGCCAGTCATGATGCCATTTATAAGAAATATCTGAAATCATCAAACTCATAGAAGCAGAGAATCGGATGGTAGTGGTGGTTGCCAGGAGCTGATTGGGGAGGGTACCGGGGAGTTGTTGCTCAGTGGGTATAAAGTTTCTGTTATGCAAGATGAATAAGTGCTAGACATCTGCTGTACAAGAGAGTGCCTGTGGTTAATAATACTTTATTACACACTTAAGAATTTAAGATGGTAGATCTCATGTTAAGTGTTCTTACCATAAAAAACAAAATGAAAACAAACAAAAAAACAAAGGGGCACAGGAAACTTTTGGAAGTGATGGATATGTCTATTACCTTCATTGTGGTGATGGTTTCATGGGTGTATGCATATGTCCAAACTCATCAAATTGTTCATATTAACTATGTGCAGTGTTTTTGTGTTTTGATTGTACCTCAATAAAGCTGTTTTTTAAAAAAACAGAGACTTCCATTCTGATGCTTGGTTTGCTATTGACTTGCACTGTTACTCTGAATAATTCACATCCATTCACATTCCCCACCCCACTCTTTGCTCAATTCCTGGCTTCCAGTAAGCACTGCAAAGAATTGTTGAACAAATGGGTGAATGAGTGAATTAGCTGGACTGAGTATGAAGTTTACATTCACAATTGTGCATGTATGAGTAATTTTGGTTTTTTTTGGGGGGGGTGGTAAAGGTCTATATCTTGAATTGCCATCACCATTATTTATTGAGAAATTACTATGATATGCTAAGGGCTTCATATACTTATCACATTTAATCATCAGAACCCAGAAGGGAGACCAGACGGGCTACCACTTCCACTGTATTAATGAGGAAGCTCAGGTTTGGGGAGGGCAAGTCTCTTGCTTAGGGTCCTACTCTGGGATTCGAACGTAGGTCTACCAGACTCCACACCGGAGCTCTAAAGCCCAGTGGTAAATTACTTCAGCTTCTCAAAGAGATCTGTGACCCCAGAAGGGTGAAGAGAAAATGCCCTACTGCCCTAGATTCTAATCATCCAACAGACTTTGGGGGAAGGGTCGGGTAGTTGCTGGGGCGGGAATGGAGGAGAAAGCAAGTAAGCAGGAGCACAGGAGGGCAGAGCCCGAGCCAGTAAGGGCTGCTATTTACAGTAGCCCCAGAGCCCCCAGAGAGGATGATAAGGGGGCGGACTGGGAAGAGCCGTTGTAAGAGGAGCCAGGGAGCGGGAGGGTGCAATCTCCCCCCACGGGCCCTGCTGCCTCCAGCTCACCCTGTCGCCTGATGTCTAAATAAGGCGCAGAGGCACACTCCCAGCAGCTAAAAATAAACTTCTGCTTCCCCTCCTGCCCTTGGGCTCTGGCGACCTCCCCAGCCCCATCGGGGCTCTCCCTGGGCCCGACCGGCTCCCCCTTGGCCCCGAGGCAAGCCCTCGCCCGAGCTATAGAATCATCTCCCCAGAACCCCGACTGCAAGAATATCTGGACCAGAAGGCGGGGGGCGTGGGTCTCACTTGGCTCTGCATTGACAAACCTGGGCAAATCTCTTTTCTTCTCTGGACCTCAGTCTCCCCACACGTAAAACGAAGGCATTAGAACAGTGACGTAAAGCTCTAGCATTTTTGAATGAAGCCAAGATACCACACTCTGGGGTCACATTTCACCAGAGTTTGCCCACAGGAGTTTTGTCGGTTCAGCAGATTCATGCGGAGGTTTTTTGTTTTTGTTTTTGTTTTTGTTTTAGACGGAGTCTCTCTCTGTCGCCCAGGCTGGAGTGCAGTGGCACGATCTCGGCGCACTGCAACCTCCGCCTCCCAGGTTCAAGCAATTCTCCTGCTTCAGCCTCCCGAGTATCTGGGAGTACAGGTGCCCGCCACCACGCCCAGCTAATTTTTTATACTTTTTGGTAGAGACGGGGTTTCGCCATTTTGGCCAGGCTGGTCTCAAACTCCTGACCTCAAGTGATCCACCCGCCTCGGCCTCCCAAAGTGCTGGATTACAGGTGTGAGCCACCACACCCAGCTCCAGGCAGAGTTTTTTGTTTGTTTGTTTGTTTTTGTTTTCATAAATATCGGAATTATCTGCCCTCTATTAAATATCTGGAGAGTTCACACGAAAGTGGATTTCCAGCTTGTCTTGAAAAATCTGGCCACATTTGGCCAGCGTGTGACCAACAACGAGCCTGAGTTGGATAGCGGCCGCCCCCTCTTGGCGACATGGATGTACTACAGGTGGTTGGAGGCATTCTTAACGTTTCTTCCAGCCCTGCAGTCAATGGTGTGTGAGGCGTCCGGAGTGATTGCAGTGAGTATTCTGAGTTCAGGCAGATTCTGTTTGCATCCCAGAGCCCGGGACACTGGTATTGCTCTGCCTGGCAAATGTTTGCTGAATTAGCCAGCTAATGGAATGCTTTGGAAACTGTAAAGGACCCGTGATGATGGTGCCCCCTGCCTGATTTGGTGCTGGAGCACTGCTATTCCCTGTACTGGAATCTAGGTCCCAAGCCCTAAGAGACAAGGTCCTCATACCCTCACCCCAAACCCAACCCCATCCCTCCTTGGGAGGCATTAGACAATTAAGACTCTTTTGGGTACTGCCTGGGCCTTCCAAGACATCGGTGGGATTATCCTTCATTGGAAAACTGCTGGCACAAACAGCCAGGGTCTGCTAAACTCAAATAATCCTTGACAGCCACTTTGGAGGGACAAAAGGAAGAGGGTAGGAGGAGAGGTAGGAATAGTAGAGCAGAACTGTTTAGAGAACAGATTTCTGGTCAGCCTGCTTGGATTCACCCACCTTCTCTTGGGCAACTCATCTGAGATAAACACTCCACTGAATTAAAGAGTACTGAATTTGGGCGGGGTACTGTGGCTCACGCTTGTTATCCCCTTCTCCACTAAAAATACAAAAATTATCTGGACGTGGTGGTGGGCACCTGTAATCCCAGCTACCAGGGAGGCTGAGGCAGGAGAATCGCTTGAATGGGGGGAGGGGGCGCGAGGGCAGAGGTTGCAGTGAGCTGAGATCACGCCACGTCACTCCAGCCTGGGCAAAAGAGCAAAACTCTGTCTCAAACCAACAAAAAAAAGAGTACTGAATTTGGACTGGTCCTCAGACATCACAGAATCAACCGATTTCAACATACAGTGTTGAGTGATAGGGCATAAGGAAGAGAATCTAGGAAGAACTGAGGCTCTGTCCTTCCTGTCCTGTTTCAGTAAGGAGAAGGGGCGGGGAAAGTTCTCCAGGCACCTTCCTTAGGGGGAAATAGTTAACTCTATCTGTATCCCACTCCTATCACCCAATGGTGGAGAAAGCCAGTCTAATCTAGACCCTAGCTATTGAAACCCTGGGACTCAGACCAGCTGCTTTGGTGTCATGGGGAGCTAGTTAGAAATGCAAATCCTCAGACTCCACTCCAGACTTGCTGATCATAATCTGCGTTTTAGTGAGATCTCAGGTATTTTGCATGCATGTTACTGTCAGGGAGGCCTTTAGAACAGTGGTTCTCAATATCGGCAGCATATTGGAATCCTCTGGGGGACTTTAAAAAATGTTAGTACATAGGTCCCAACCTGGTGTGCAACCTAGGCCTGGGGAGGGTTTCAAGCACCTTGATGACTCCAATGTGTAGCCAGCATTGATCATCACAGCTCTAGAAAAAAGCTCTAATGAGATGAAAATCTTTGGGAATCAAAACGATGCCTGCCTACACAAAAGCCACCCATCTTGGGCCCTCAGACTGAGGCTGGTGAGGATGCTGCTCCCAAGCCTGCCTTCCATAGCCCTGCCCAGCCTGCTTGACATCCCTGTTCCCCATTGTCCAGCCTCTAAGTGCTCTCCAGATACAGACTGGTGAGGTGAGAAGGGGGTGGTTCTCTTATCAGCTCTGCAATCTTGCCCAGAGGTGTGGCCCTGAGCTGGGAGACTGGAAACCTGAATACTTACCCTAGCTCTGCTGTGTGGTCTTGGGCAAAGGTAATTTCTGTCTCTCACTAAGCTTCAGTTTCTTTTCCACCAAAATAACATCTAGTGTTCCTTTCATTTGTATACACATATATGTATAGAGACTCTCAAAGTTGAATGGGATTTTCTAGTTTGAACTTACCTTCTTACAAATGGGGAAACTGAGGCACAATAAGATTAAAGACTGCCTATAGTCAGAAACAACATCACCATTTAGAGAGAAATTCTGACCAATGAAAAGTTATTCATTGTCTAGAACATACCCTTCTACATTCCTGTGAACCCTGAAAATCTGAGGTCTCAGTTAATTTAGAAAGTTTATTTTGCCAAGGTTGTGGACGAGTGCCCGTGATATAGCCTCAGGAAGTCCTGACAACATTTGTCCAAGGTGGTCAGAGCATAGCTTGGTTTTATACATTTTAGGGAGACATGAGACATCAATCAAAGTATTTAAGAAGTACATTAGTTCCATCCAGAAAGGTGGGGACAATCTGAAGTGGGGAGGGAACTTCCAGGTCACAGGCAGGTGACAGACAAATGGTTGCATTCTTCTGAGTTTCCAAAGGAGGCAGTCAGATATGCATTTATCTCAGTGAGCGGAGGGTGACTTTGAATAGAATGGGAGGCAGGTTGGCCCTAAGCAGTTCCCAGTTTGACTTGCAGAGGCCAATTTTCCCTCCAATTTGCACATTTATTCCACTATTCCTGATCTATAAACGAATGTTGTTTGGATTTTCCTTGAACTGGTTATAACGTTTTACAGGTTCCCTCCCTTAGTAAGTTAAATACAATCTTTAACACCTGTTCATTTTATATGTGTGTGAGAGTTATGATACCTTCTTTTTGAAAATTATCTTTTAATAACAAGAATAGGCAAGATTTAAAACAAGATGTCCTGACTAAATTTGGGGTCGAACCCTCACAGAGACCAGGTGATACCAAAAATGGGGGCTGCATATGCTATAGGGGCTGTGGAGGCTGCAGGGCCTGGCCCCACCTAGAGGGTGGTGGCAGCACAGCTTCAATGAACCGTTGCCCTGGGGAAAAAAAAGCTGATGTTTCCAAATTGTCTGATTTTTCAGAAAAAGCTGGAAATCTATGGTTTAATGAGAAATCACTTTTTTTTTTTTTTTTTTGAGGTGGAGTGTCACTCTGTCTCCTGGACTGGAATGCAGTGGTGCAATCTTGGCTCACCTCAACCTCCACCTACCTGATTCAAACGATTCTCCTGCTTCAGCCTCCCGAGTAACTAGGATTACAGGTTCCTGCCACCATGCCCAACTAATTTTTGTATGTTTTAGTAGAGATGGGATTTCACCATATTAGCCAGGCTGGTCTCGAACTCCTGACCTCCTGATTCACCCGCCTCGGCCTCCCAAAGTGCTGGGATTACAGGCGTGAACCACCACGCCAGCCGAAATAACCTTTTAAAATTGTACATTAGCAATTAAGTGATATTTTCTAAGAAACACCATGCAGACAAATCATGTTTGAGGCTGGCATCACCTATCTGTGACCTCTACATCTGACCCACATGACTGTCACACACATAGTTGAGGTGTAAGTGTTACTGATTGAGGGTGTCCAGGTTTTTGGCATTTTGAACAAAGAATTGGACAAAATG
This sequence comes from Mandrillus leucophaeus, assembly GCF_000951045.1. Classification (NCBI taxonomy): domain Eukaryota; kingdom Metazoa; phylum Chordata; class Mammalia; order Primates; family Cercopithecidae; genus Mandrillus; species Mandrillus leucophaeus. The sequence continues at coordinate 884,618 of NW_012102943.1, read as the reverse complement.
CACAAACAAAGCACGGAAAGAATGAAGCAACAAAAGCAGAGATTTATTGAAAATGAAAGCACACTCCACAGGGTGGGAGGGGGCCCAAGCAAGTGGCTCAAGGGCCCGGTTACAGAATTTTCTGGGGTTTAAATGCCTTCTAGAGGTTTCCATTGGTTATGTGGTGTATGGCTAGAATGAAGAGGCTAAACTGAAGTTATAAAGTTATTTACTTGGTATACACCCTATGTAAATGAAGAGGATGAAGTAAAGTTACAAAGTCATTTTCCATGTAAATAGGATATTTCTTGTCATAGCTAAAGTGTTTCAGTTTGATTTAGTTCTAGGAAGTATTTAGGTTCACTGCCTCGGGGCCCTTTTCTCCTGCCTCCTATACACTTTTAACACTCAGGGCGCGCGCGCACACACACACACACACACACACACCCACCCACCCCTAGCCTTTAGATATGTGGCTGGTCCCCAACAACACCCATACCCACCATACACAAGCATGGCTGGTAGGTTGTACACTGGGCCATATTATTTCAAGGCCCAGATCCTTGCCATGAATAGTAAGCTGGCAATAATTTCCAGTTTTTATTTTACGGTTTTTTTTTGAGACAGGGTCTCACTCTGTTGCCCAGGGTGAAGTGCAGTGGTGCGATCGCAGCTCACTGCAACCTCCACCTCCTGGGCTATGGCAATCCTCTCATCTCAGCCTCCTGAGTAACTTGAGCTACAGATGTGCACGGATAATTTTTTGTATTTTTTGTAGAGACAAGGTCTCACCGTGTTGCCCAGGCTGGTCTCAAACTCCTAGGCTCAAGTACACGAGCACCCACCTCTGCCTCCTAAACTGCTGGGATCACAGGCATGAGCCACTGCACCCAGCCTGATTTCCAGTTTCCTAATCAATCACTCTTAGAAGGTGAGTTCTTCAGGGACAGAGGCCTTGCTTTTAATAATTGCTGCTTCTATGTATGTGTGCACTTATTATATGTATGTCAGATACTTTACATCACTGTATGTCAACCTTGGCTGCACATTGTAGTCACCTGTTTTTTGTTTTTTTTTTAAGTATCAATGGTTAGGTGCCATCTCGAGAGATTTAGATGTCTAGAGTGTGACCTGGGGGTTGGAATTTTTAAAAGCTCCCAGAGGACTGCAATGTGAGGCTCTGGCTGGGAAGCATGGCCTGATGGTCTTAACCATGTTTAATTTTTCCATTGGCTCTTTCCCCAAGTGTTTTTCATTTCTCCCAGGGACAGTCAAAGCCCACCTTCTCGGAGAGTTCTTATCAGACCCCAAAAGGCAACCCACCCCAATCTGTGTTACTTTAATCTGATTTTTTTTGTTATCTAGTATTATTACTTGATGCTATCATCTTGTTTCTTTCTTTCTTTGCTGATTGCCCTTTACTAAGATTCTAATCGTAGGGGGATGGGGTGTGCCTGTGGGGGTAGGGGCAGGGCCTTTATCTTGTTCAGTAGTTGAATCGATGAGTCAGTGAGTGAATAGTTTATCACTGAGAGGTAGTTTCATTATTATCATCTTGAATCTTCATTTTACAAATGAGAAAACTGAGGTCGGAGAGGTTAAGACCCTGCCCAAGTTCTCTCAGCAGGAGGTGGCAGGGCCAGGGTGCAACCTGGGGTCTACCTGACTGGGACCATGTCCCTTCCCTTCTTCCATCTTGTTTATGGCTTGGTTTCCAGTCACTGTGTCTGTGACCTTCCAAAACTTCATCCAAATTCCTTTATGTGGAGATGCCAGGTACTCTCATCTGAAAGGAATATGCCACCGAGGTGGCTGGGAGAGTTAACCTTCCACTGCCTGAGGGTGTTGACCTCTTGTATGATAGTGGAGTGTGTCTGTATTTAGGAGTTGAAAGGAAGTGGGTAACTGGGTTGAGGGGACTTGACAGACAAGGAATGATGCAGGAAGGGTCTGTGCAGCCCCTTCCTATTTCCCAGTGACTCTGCAGGGCATACCATGCTGGCATTGTGGTTACCCTGAGCAACCACCCAAACCTCCACCAAGAAGCAGAACCACAGGGGTGTCTCTCACCCGCATGTACCAAGGAGCGGAGCTACAGGGGCATCCATCACCTACACGCCCACCAAGGACCAGAGCCACGTGGGAATCTCTCATCTACACATATACCAAGGAGCAGAGTTACATGGGCATCTCTCACCCACATCCACCAAGGAGCAGAGCCACAGCGGCGTCTGTCACCCATATCCACCTGGAGCAGAGCCACATGGCCATCTCTCATATAATCTGTAGGTTCAGCCTTAGGAGAAGTGATGTCTAGTTTCACTTCTTCTATGTGCCACTGGGCAAGTCCTCTTTCTCATGGATCTCATGAAGAGGTTGTGTTACCGGTAGAGGGTCTTGACTGCAACTTGTCCAGATTCTTGGCATTTTGAACAAAGAAATGAACAAAACGCACAGCAAAGCGAGGAAAGAAAGAAGCAATGAAAGAATGCAGCTGGGTGCAGTGGCTCAAGTCTGTAATCCCAGCACTTTGGGAGGCTGAGGCGGGTGGATCACCTGAGGTCATGAGTTCAAGACTCAAGACCAGCCTGGCCAACTTGGCGAAACCCCGTCTCTAGAAAAAATTTACAAAAAATTAGTGGGGCGTGGTGGTGAGTGCCTGTAATCCCAGCGACTCGGGAAGCTGAGGCAGGAGAATCACTTGAACCCAGGAAGTGGAGGTTGCAGTGAGCGGAGATGGCGCCACTGCACTCCAGCCTGGGCAACAGAGAGAGACTCCATCTCAAAAAAAAAAAAAAAAAGAGCATGAAAGTGGGGATTTATTGAAAATGAAAGTACACTCCACAGTATGGGAGCAGCCTGAGCAGCAGCTCAAGGGCCCCCCAATACAGAATCTTCTGGGGTCCAGACACCCTCTAGAGGTCTCCCATTGGCTACTTGGTGCTCCCTTCATGTAAATGAAGTGTTGGCCCACAATCAGTCTGATTGGTTGCTGAAGCAACCAATAGGAGGCTGAAATGTCAAAGGTCGCCCTCCTGTGCAAACATCTGATTGGTTGCATAAAGCAACCAGTCGGCAGGGCACAGTGACTAAAGCACTTTGGGAGGCTGGAGACAGGCAGATCACCAGAGGCCAGGAGTTCGAGACCAGCCTGGCCATTTCTCTACTGAAAATATTTTTAAAATTAGCTAGGTGTGGTGGCAGGCACCTGTGATTCCAGCCACTCGGGAGGCTGAGGCAGGAGAATTGCTTGAAACCGGGAGGCAGAGGCTACAGTGAGCTGAGATCGTGCCATTGCACTCCAGCCTAGGTAACAGAGCAAGACTCTATCTCAGAAAAAAAAAAAAAAAAAGGGCAACCAATCAGAGGTACTTTCAATTTCCCATCTGCTGTACAGACAAGGTGAGGGTTTGCAAAGGGAGTAGCCTCTGGTCCTTTTGTTACTTAACTGTGGAAAGTTAGGGTTTTCATTTCAATTTAGTTCTAGGAAATCAGTGTGAAACAACCTTAGGTTCCCTGCCTCCAGACCCTGTTCTGCTGCCTCATCTCATTCCTGAGAGACGTGATCCCCATAAATCTTTATGGAAGGCAGAGGGACTAATGGACTTTCTTCTGTAACTGCTTCATGCTGACTTGGGCGTAGTCCCTATCTGTTGGAGATCACAGAACTCTCTCCCTACTCTGTCTGGTGGAGACAGGGTGGCCTCTTGACGGCCAGGGGTGGTGTCTTGACTTGGAACTGGCTGGAAACCTTGTTACGTGATCATCTGAAGCTTGATAGTCTCTATGCGAGAGAAAATGAATTCAGTTAAAAGATTTAATGGGAACTTTGGGTGTGGATACCTATGCTGTCAGGAATGTTTGTTATAAAAATGAATTAAAACATTCAGCTTAATTACTACAAAGGAAATGATTCCATCCATTTGGAAGAAGGCAATTAAACTGCAAAAATAAAATAAATGACTACTATTATCCAGCCTACAGTAATTATGCAACAAAGACACCAAGGAAAATTGGTAGGCATTTACTCATCTTTTGGCTGTCTTCTAAACAGGTACTTCAGGGCTTCCACAAGTTCACAGGTGTAGTGGCTGATGGAAACTTCAGGTTCCTGGTCCGGAGCTTCTGGTATTGCTGGTTTGATCCTTGAAAGGTGTACCCAATCTAATCCTTGTATCTAATCCTTGTACTTTGATGGCAGAAGGCATAGCCAGTATTACTGAACATGGTCCCTTCCATTTGGGTTGTAATTGTTGAACAGTGGATCCCTCCTTCTGTGTTTTAACAAGTACCTTAACTCCTGGCCTGATTTGGGGTTGCTGGTTAGTTCCCAGTAAGGGGAGCCTTTGAATTCCACACTTTTCTAAAGCCTGCTGAAATTGTCCTAGGTTGACTAGGTATTTTAAACTGGCTATTTCTGGATCAGTAATTATTAGTTAAGAATGGCCTTCTGTATAACATTTCATTATATTCGCTTCTATTAATTTTTGCTCTAGAGGTATTATGGATCCTTAAGAGGGCGATGGACAGTAAGCTGACCCGAGTTTCTGATGTTTCCTGACATAGCTTAGTTAACACCTGTTTTAGAGTTTGGTTACCCGTTTCTACTTTCCTGGAGGATTGAGGCCTCCATGCTGAATATAAATGGTATTTGATTCCAAGAACCTTAGCAACCGCTCAAGTTATTTGGAGATAAAGGACAGGACATTATCACTTTGGAGGCTCTGAGGTAACCCAAACTAGGGGATTATTTCTTTTAAGACAACCTTTATAATCTCATTAGCCTTCTGTGTTCTGGTAGGATAAACTTCAACCCAACCAGTAAAGGTATCTACTAGTACTAACAAAAACTTGTATCCTCTGCAAGCTGGCATATAGGTAAAGTATAATTGCCAGTCTCCCCCGGAAACGTTCCTCTCCTCTGGATTGGTTCTATTAGAGGGGGCATTTTGTTTCCCGGGTTGTTAAGTGCACAGAGTGAGCAGGCTTCGCAGACCTACTTAGCCACTGAAGTTAGACCCAGTAAAGAGCTTGTTTACCATAATCAGAGTTGCATCCCTCCCAATATGGAAAGAGTCATGCAGGGCTTTTATAACTTTCTACTGGGCTGTCTGAGGGAGATATATTTTTGACCCCATATACCACCAGGATCCTTCTTTTTGTTCCCCTTGTTTCTTTATTAACTGTTGTTACTAACCAGTATTCCCCTGAAGGCTTTAGAACAGGTAAGATGGGGATATTGCAGGGAGAATTACAGGGTTTTAAGAGCCCATGGGTAAGTAATACCTCAACTATGGGTGCTGGGTCATTTCTCACTTCCTGCTTAATCGGGTATTATTTTTGATTAGGAAAATAGCTGGGGTCTTCAAGCTGTATTTTGACTGGCACTGCTGTTTTAGCCTTCCCCGGTTTTCTAGTATACAATGCCAGCAGGTTAACCTGTTTATTAATGTGGTCTTGGACATTGTCTGTATTTTTGGCTATTAGCAATTTCACTGGATGATGTTTAAATTGTAGTAGTGCCCTTATTTTAACCATAATCTCTCTTCCCAGCAGGGGGTTGGGTAGCTTGATACTACTAGGCATTCCTGTTGGAAGATTTGTTTCTTAAATTGACAAATCAAAGGATGAGTAAAAAATCTGGTTTGTGGTTTCCCTTCCATTCCTGTAACACTCATGGACCAGGAGGAAAGTTTCCCTGCATAAGCAGTAAGGACAGAGTAATTTGCCCCTGCATCAAAACGAAACTGAATTTGGGTGCCCACGACATCCAGAGTTACTCGGGGCTCCCCAGAGGTAATTATAATGTTCCTGGACAGGGGCAGTGAGGAAGATCCCGGGCCCCTTCAGTCTTCACCTGATTCCTCCTTTCGCACTGCTAGAGTTTTGCCTAACCCAGCCCCTCCGTGGGAGCAAAGGCAGTCAATTCTCCAGTGCTAGGGTTCATGACTGGTGCCTTTGCACTGACAGCAGGGGCCTTGGGCGGGGAGGGGGGGTACTTAGTACGTTCCTTTGCCCAATGCCTGCTTTTCTTGCATTTGAAGGAAGACTTGCCTTTGCTGGCATTATCTTTACGGTCCTCCGGGTTTCCCTTAGACACTCTTTGGGCTTTCAGGGCATCACCAATGATGGCTGCCATAATTTTGGCTTGCATCTTTCTTTACTCTGTTCTCTTTTTCCTTCCTCCAGGTCATGATTGTTATACACCATAAAGGCAGTATCAAGAAGTTGATTTTGATTAGTTTGTGGCCCCATCTGTAGCTTTTGGAGTTCACGTCTAATGTCTGGGGCAGACTGGCTAATGAAATGCTGTGCCATTAATATTTTGCCTTTGGGAGAGGAAGGGTCCAGATTAGTATATATTTAAAGGCTTCCTCCAGCCTACCATAAAACATGGCTGGATTTTCCTCCTTGCCTTGTGTAACCTCCCTTACTTTATCATAATTTACTCCCTTAGTTAATCCCTTTCTCATTCCTCCAAGGACAGTCTCAAGAAATTTAACCCAGTGGTTCATTCCCATGGGGGGCGTTATAGTCTCAATTAGGATCAGTAGTGGGAACTGTGTCTGGGCCTCGGTAATTGCCCTGAGGGTTTCAGGCGGATAATTCATCCACTTCCTTGCTGGCAGCCTCAAAGATGTGTTCCTTTTCTGAGGGAGTGTCAACAGGTTGCTAGAATGAATTGACCATCTCTCCATGAGAGATGAAAGGCTAAGGTCAAAGTTTGGAACCCATCTGCAAATTTCCTAGGATTCTCAGAACAGCTTCCTAGCCTTTCCTTACATTGTTGTATATTAGTTGTAGAGAAGGGGGCCTGCACTAGGACTGGCCCCTCAACTCCTGCTACTTCCCTAAGGTGTAGCAGGGCTGGAAGGAGAGTTGAATACAGGGGTTCCCCTCCGAATGTGAGGGGGACTTAGTAGGGTCTCTGGTGTTTGCTCCTGGGCTGTATGGGAGTGGTCACTGTTCACTCTGAGAGACAGGTGGCCCTTGTAAGAGGGGGTCATCTATAATATGTAGTTCTCCCTTAGAACTTTCCTTTGTGGGGTGGGTTCTGGGAGTTTCACAGATTCTTAGGTTTTGGTATAGAGTCATGAAAGTCTGTACATACAAGATTTCTGGCCATTCGCCCTGCCTCTTGCAAAATAGGTCTAATTGCAGGATGATGTCATAATTAAGGCTACCATTGACTACCCATTTTTTCCAGGCTGGGCAGCTCATAATGGAGCCAGACAGTACTGCAGAAAAAAATTATATGCTTTCTCTTTAGATTGTCAGGGTCAAATTGATTCCAATGGTGGAGGATGTAGCCAAGCGGGCAATCAGGTGGAATAGGTGGAGAATTGCCCATGGTGGTCTGGAAAAGAGAAGAGGACTTTGAAAAGTGGAAGGCTCACCAGGTGACCCAAATTTTACCTGGGACATTCCTACTATGAACTTTCCTTAAGGTTTTCCCATGCCACTTAAACCAACCCTTTAACTCTTTCAATTTAGGCAACAATAGATTCCCTTTCATGAATTACCCCCACTCCCCATGCACCACACAGACCACCTATGACATGCCTGGCCCCTCTGACTCATATAACCTTTTTGCATAGCTGGGTGGGTTTTCTGTCCTTAGCCAGTCGAGTAGGGGAAAGGAAGAGAAGGGAAGAATTTAGCATAAGAAAGTTTAAGTCACCTGAAACATGTGTGAGTTTGCCCTGAATGAGCTGCTGCTGCCAACTGAGACACAGGTAGGGATCAGGGACTATAATCAGAAAGGATAGAAAAGAGTCTTTCACCCTTCTGGGCAGGGCAGCCATCCCTGTTCCCTCATTGGCCTTCAGAGAACACTGGAGAGTGGCCCTGACCAGTTCCCCTCAATTACCAAGGAGTTACTAGGAAACAACCAGTGAAAGACTGAAAAAGCAAAAAAGGAAAAGAACTCCGAAAAAAAAAAAAGAAAGAAAGAAAGAAAGAAAGAAAAGGAATAGGACTCAGACAAATGAAAACAAGGAAAAAGACTCCTCACCCTAAACAGGCAGTGGTGGTCAAGTGCTTCGACATGGAAGCCTTTCAGTTTCACCAGACAGTGGCCCTGGCCAGAAACTTGCAATTTCCTCTGTGCTTAGGCGCTGCCCACTGAGGGTTCCGAGTTGGAAAGGAAAAGAGAGAGGGAGAGAAAGATTCCCCTGCATTAAAAGGGAAAAGGAGAAAAATCAATTCCAAGCTTTGGGCCTACCTTCTCTCCTGGCTGGCTTGCCAAAATATGTTTCCTGTAGAGGGTTTTGACTGAAAGTTGTCTAGGTTCTTGGGGTTTTTGAACAAAGAGTTGGAGAAAACACACAGAAAAGCAAGGAAAAAATGGAGCGATGAAAGAACAAAAGCAAGGGTTTATTAAAAATGAAAGTACACTCCACAGTGTCGGGGCGGGCCAAGCAGCAGCTCAAGAGATACGGAATCTTCTTGGGTCCAAATACGCCCTAGAGGTTTCCCATTGGCCACCTGGTGTTCACCTCATGTAAATGACATGGTGGCCCACAATCAGTCTGATTGGTTAATTAGAGGACGAAGTGAAGTTACAAAGGTCACACTCCTGTGCAAACATCTGATTGGTTATGGAAAGCAACCAATCAGGCTGAAGTGAAGTTACAAAGTTGCACTTCTATGCAATTTTAACACAGAAATTGAAATGTAGCATAGCTATTGAAATGTGCTTTCAATTTCCCATCTGCTGCACAGAAAAGGTGGGGGTTTGCAAAGAGAGTAGCCTCTGGTCCTCTTGTTACTTAGCTGTGGAAAGTTAGGGTTTTCCTTTCAATTTAGTTCTAGGAAGTCAGCGTGAAATGGTCTTAGGTTCCCTGCCTCCAGACTCTATTCTCCTACCTCAGTTGGGCTAGATGAAAGGGAAGAGTTGATCAGAATGGGAGGATCATTAGGTAAAGTGTGGAGCTTAGTTAATAATAGTGTACCAATGTCATGCTCTCAGATTTTTTAAAAAAAATTTAATTTTTTATTCTTTTGCCACCTCCTTGTCGCTGGCAGTTGAAAGGACCCCCACGCCTGGGGGTCCCAGTTATGCACAAGCAGAAGCTCTGGGTCTGCAGCCTGAACCCCCGACCAGGCCACAGGAGTCATACTCAACAACAGAAGAAACGAAGAGAACTTTGTACTATTTTTGCAACTTTTCTGTAAACCTAAAATTAATTCCAAAATAAAAAGTTTACTTTAAAAAAGATGATCAGGTGAGTTTTAAATTCTACACATGCATTCATGTACTCAACAAATTGTCTATTATGCATCAGGCACTGGGTATGAGTGCCTCAGTCATGATGCCACCCCGTGTGGAGTTCACAATCTTGTGGTAAGTTGGCGGTACCAGTAACCCTGTTTTATCTAAAAGCAAATCTCCAACTCGTATATTAACCTGACGAAATCTTGGCTGTTGGGGTGTCTAAAAAGAAGTCTTGCTCTATCCCTTCCTAGCTGTGTGACCTTGGCGAGCTAACCTCACTGTGTATCAGTTTCCTCAGTGCTAAAATTGGGGAAGAAAAAAAGCATTCCCTCGTGAGTCCTTAGCATGCTTTCAAGCAGTTACTAAATGTTAGTTTGTAAAACAGCTATAATTATTAAAAAAACACGGATTCATGAAGTCAAGAGATCAAGACCATCCTGGACAACATGGTGAAACCCCGTGTCTACTAAAAACAGAAAAACAATATTAGCTGCATGTGGTGGTGCATGCCTGTAATCCCAGCTACTCAGGAGGCTGAGGCAGGAGAATCGCTTGAACCCGGGAGGCGGAGCTTGCAGTGAGCTGAGATCGCGCTACTGCACTCCAGCTCGGGCAACAGAGCGAGACTCCGTGTCAAAGCAAGAAAAAAAAAAAAAAAAAAACACGGATATGGGGAAGCGTAACACTGCAGAGAGCCTGACATTTTTGTCAAGAAAGATTTGGGGATGAAAACACTGAATCCACGGTTTCCCAAAGGTCCTTCCTTTAGGAAGGAGGTGATGGTCCCGGCACGAGTTCACAAACCGCAGGTCCCCTCCATCTCCGGCCCGGCGCCGCTCTTCCCAGAAGCTCGGCTCCGCCCCGCCCCCGACTCCGCTCGGCCCCTTCTCGCGCCATGGCCCCGCCCCTCCCGTGCGCGCAGCTTCGCCCCGCCCTCGGGATCCCGTCCCAACCTTGTGCTAAGCTCCCTTCAGTTTCAGAAGCATTCATTCCTTTGCAGTCAGCTCCGCCCCTTTCTCCTCCAACTCCGCCTACGCCCCACAGAGGGAAGGCCTTAACACCTACGCTAGAGAGATAGACTCCAATGAAAAGAGCGAGGGGGCGGAGCCGGGAGGAATCGGTCCAACTCTCGGCCGGGAAATCTCTGGCCGGGGCGGGGCAGGGCGAACCTGCCAGTGACTGGACTCAGCTTTGCATAGCAAAACACAGCTTTGCGTAACCAATACAGGAAGGCATTTAAAGGCGCCTCTGCCGCCACAGACCTTGTTAACTCCGCCCTGACCCACGCTTCTCAATGCAGTCCCTGATGCAGGCTCCCGTCCTGATCGCCCTGGGCTTGCTTTTCGCGGCCCCTGCGCAAGCCCACCTGAAAAAGGTGAGTGCACCCTCCTTTAAGAGGCTGTTTGCAGCCTCCTGGCCCAGCTACGGGTATGCGGGTCTGGCTCAGATATGGGGGTGGCCACTGCGTTATCTAGAGTTGGCTCTCTGCACTAGAGCCTTCCAAAGTAACTAATTATGGGATTCTGGTCTGTACAATGAGGTGGCCTGTAAAGACTTGTTGTGCTCCAGGCCCTTTTTGGAGAGATTCATCTCACGTCTGCACTCTGCTGCCCTCTCTCCAAGCGCCGGAGTGAAAATGCAGAGAGCCTTAAAACTAAGGCATTGCCCCCAGAGATTCAGTCCTGTTACCCTGCACCTTACTCCTGACTGCCACTCCTTATGTCCCCATGATAAGGCCTGTTGCCTCATCTCTTCCCCTGCTCGAATGTCCTGAGCTCTTCCTTAGACGTAGGAGGACTTGAGAGCTTCTCCAGGCCAGAGGATCCAGATTTGCCCATCTGGTGACAAATAACCAGGCCTGTGACCCCGCTGCCCTTGGTTGTGAGCCACTGAGACAACAGTCCCCCTACCCTCCAAGCTTCCTCCTTCACTTCTCATTCACACCGTGCTGCAGATCCCTGGGAAAGGGAAGTTCTGTAATCCCTTGACCTGAAAAAGCCTAGTTCCTGGCTTATTGCAACTAGCTTCATAGATTCAGTCTATGTTGTTGCAAATGACAAGATGTTTCCCCTTTTAAAGGCTGAATAGTATTCTGTTGTGCATATATGCCACATTTTCTTTATGCATTCAATTTGATGGATAATTTCTTTATCCATCAAGTGTCTGTTGATGGACACTTAGGTTATTTCCATATCTTAGCTATTGTGAGTAATGCTGCAGTGAATATGGGAGTGCAGATAGCTCTTCGAAATTTCAGTTCGTTTGGATACATACCCAGAAATTTCAGTTCCTTTGGGTATATGCCCAGAAGTGGGATAATGGTTCATATGGTAGTTTTGTTTTATTATCTCACTTATATGCGGATTCTAACCAAGTTGAACTTACAGAAGTTGAGAGTAGAGATGGGGTCTCACTCTGTCACCCAGGCTGGAGTGCAGTGGGGCGATTATAGCTCACTGCAGCCTTGAACTCCTGGGCTCAAACAGTCCTCCCACCTCAGCCTCCTGAGTAGCTGGGACTACAGGTGTGGGGCCACTGAGTTCTGCTAAGCAGTAGGCTTTGAGATTTATTGCACACCAGGGTGACTATAGTTAGTAATGTATTACATACAGAAGCTCCTTAACTTTCCATGGGGTTACGTTCTGATAAACCCATCGTAAGTTGAAAATACCATTAAGTTGAAAATGCATTTAATACAACTAACCTGAGCATCATAGCTTAGCCTAGCCTACCTTAAACATGCTCAGAACATTTACATTAGCCTACAGTTGGGCAACATCATCTAACACAAAGCCTGTTTCATAATAAAGTGTTGAATGTCTCATGTGATTTATTGAAGACTGTACTGAAAGTGAAAAACAGTATGGATACTTAAAGTACAGTTTTCGCTGAATATTTGTCACTTAGGCACGATTGTAAAGTGGAAAAATGGTATGTCAAACCATAGTAAGTCAGGAACTGTGTGCACTTCAAAACAACCAAGAGAATACATTTCACATTGCACCCCGTAAATGTATACAACTGTGGTTTGTCAATTAAAAAAAAACACCCAAGACCAGGTGCAGTGGTGCACACCTGTAATCCCAGCATTTTGGGAGGCTGAGGTGGGCAGATTGCTTGAGCTCAGGAGTTCAAGACCAGCCTGGGCAACATGGCAAAGCCCCATCTCTGCAAAAAATACAAAAATTAGCTAGGCGTGGTGGTGTGCACCAGTAGTCCCAGCTACTCGGGAGACTAAGGTAAGAGGATTGCCTGAGCCTGGGAGGTCGTGGCCGCAGCTGAGATTGCACCACTGCATTCCGGCCTGGGTGACAGAGTGAGACCCTATCTCACAAAAAAACCCCACAAACAAAAACCCAATTCCATTGCCTCTTGGCTGCTAGCCAAGATATCAAACATTTCTGGTAGCAAAGGGATAGGTCCACCCCTGATCCCCTCCCTCCTACCATCTTGGAAGTGTTTGAGAGTGAGGAACAGTGCTGTGTAGGGGAAAGTGTGTGGTACTGAAAGCAGGGAGGCTTGGCTTCTGATCCCTCCTCTGTCTCAATCTGTGGATTCCCTGAGTCTTGGTCTCCTCATCTGTACGATGGGTGTGATGGTGCCAACCTGAATCTCTTCAGTGAAGGGAAATGCATTCATTGATGGAAAAGTTCTAAAATCAGAAACAAATAAAGCCATATAAATCTGTGGGCTTGGCCTCACTGTGCCCCCGAGGCAGAAAGTCTGTTTTGCTTGTTGAATGAAGGAATGTGGAACTTTTGACTTCATTTGCCTGGAGAATTTATACCTTGTTCCTGAATATTGGCTGGGAATGTTTCTCTTGACTCCAGGGCTGGCCGCTATGAGGTGGAGTCTGGCTAGAGGCTGCTAGCTTACCCTACAAACTTGTTCCCATTTATGCTGTGGGTATGGATGCCATCTCAGACTAGGTCTTAGATTGGCAGTTTTGAAGAGGCTCTGAGACATTATAAAGGTCACTCAAAATCACACAGCACCTACATCTCAGGGCTCATGTGATTCAGAGGCCTGACCTTGAGTCTCTGGGCCAGATAAAGACTGGGGGAGCGGGGGGTGACAGTGAGTGAACATCAGGAAACCTGAATTTCAGTTCCTCTTCTAGCATAACTGATCTTGTGACTACGGGCTGTGATGAGTGTTAGATAACAGGGGAGGATATCTAGCCCCATGCTAGTCATATAGTAGATGCTTAATAGACTATAGTGCTATATAGTGGCTGTCATTTATTGTACACATACTATGTGCTATGTATTGAGCTATGTGCTTTTTTCCTAAAAAAAAAAGATTTGGAATAATTTTAGGTTTATGGAAAAGTTGCAGCGGTGCGTGGTGGTTCACCTCTATAATCCAGCACTGTGGGAGACTGAGGCAGGCAAATCACTTGAGGCCAGGAGATCGAGACCACCCTCAACCTGGCCAACATGGTGAAACCCTGTCTCTACTAAAAATACAAAAATTAGCCAGGCATACACCTGTAGTCCCAGCTACTTGGGAGGCTGATGCAGGAGAATCACTTGAACCTAGGAGGCAGAGGTTGCCGTGAGCTGAGATTGTGGCTGCTGCTCTCTAGCCTGGGTAACAGAGTGAGACCCTGTCTCAAGAAAAAAAGAAAGAGAGAAAGAAAAGTTACAGAGATAATATAGAATTTCTACATAATCCTGACTCAGTTTCCCCTGTTAGCATCTTACATGTACATATCTCCAAAACTAAGAAACCAACGTTAGTACATTACTGTTAACTGAATTCTAGACTTTGTTTGGATTTCACCAGTTTTCCCATTAATGCCCTCTTTCTGAGCCAGGATCCAATCCAGGGTACTGCATTGCCATTGTCATGACACATATCATTGTAGTCCCCACTCTTCTCTAGCCTATGACAGCTTCTTAGTCTTTCCTTGTTTATTCATGAGCCTGACAGTCTTGAGGAGTTGTGCCCTGTGCTTTCTATATACAAACATCTTGCCCTCACAATAGTCCCGTGAGAAGATACCATTATGTCCACGTAATAAATGAGGAAATTTTGAACCTCTAAGGGGTTAACTTAGCCATGGTCTCAGCTAGTGAGACTGGCTGAGCTGGGTTTTAACTCATACCTGTAGTACCCGTATCTCTGCCTCCAGAGCTGTGCCTTTCCCCTCCGTCTTGTGCCACCCCTTCCCACTTGTTGGCCTAGGCTGGGATGACAGATATCTGGTGACCAGCCTGGCCTTGGTGGGCACTGCTAATCCATGACACCTCCCTTTCCCTATGAGCCTGGACTCAGCAGCAGAATTTGTCACTACAGAGACAGCTAGCCGGGCACTACACTTAGGAAGCCATCTTGTTACGTCTCCCCGAGGACCTGGGGAAAGCAGAGCTTAGGAGAGGGGAAGGGATTCTTCTCCAATAGGTACTCTGGACTCTGGATACCCTACCCCCACCCCCAGCCCGGAATCAATCCTCTGTGTGGATCAGGCTGCCTTAGAATCTGTGAAGCAGCCCCACCCAGAAAACTAGTCCTGCTCCCATGTTGCCCTCCAGCCTGACTCTTAATTCCAGGCATTCTTTCCCTTGACCACTTTCAGTCTGTTCACAACCACAAATCACAGTGTAGCACTGGCCTTCAGTGGGGTTCCACGCACCTATAGTAAAAACAACCTCCCGATTATGGCTTGTGGGGTCCTGCCTTAAATGACCCTGCCACCCCTCCAACCTCATCTGGGTCCCTCATCCACTACATTTAGCCCATGGCCTTCTCCCAGTGCCTAGAGCAGTCAAGCTTCTTTGTGCCTCGGGGCCTTTGCCTGAGTTCCCTCAGCCTGGCCTGCACTTACATGTCTGACTCCTCATCCCCCAAGCGTCCAGCTTAAGTATCACTTCCCCACCACCCTATCTAAGTGAGTCCTTTGTTGCCGTCAGCATTACCTTCTGCTCTTTTCCTTTGTGGCACTCACAAATCACAGTGGGTGATATTTATTTGCATTAGACGGTAAGCTCCTCAAGGCAGGGCAGGAGCCAGGTGTGATTGTTTACCACTCTTGCCACAGTACTTAGCCCAGGGCCTATCATCATTGCTCCATAAATATTTGTGAAATGATTGTTGAAGGAAACATTTATTGGCAACTATCCTGTCCTGCCTTTCTTAGTCATGACATGACCTTTCATTCCAAGGGGTAGGAACCCATTCCTAAAAGCTCAGCTAAAGGGGAAGTTTATTACAGAGCTACAAGACATCTCATGGAGCTGCCGGCAGGAAGCGGAGGCTAGGATGCTAATGGCTCCCATTTAGTGAGCCGGCTCGCGTGCGTTGTGCCTGGCATTGGGTTATGAGCTTTACATACATACTCTAGCCCTTGCAACATCCTAGAGAGGAAGGTAGAAATGCTTCCAGTTAAAAGATGTGGAAATTTAGACTCCAAAGGTGAAATTGGCCTATAAAATCACATGGTAAGTGTGGCAGAGATATGATTTCCACCCCGGGCTGTTTGGCTAAAGTTGTCATTCACCCATGTCTCTCCAAAGCCGTGCCCTTCACTGCTACTCCATACTGCTTTTATAGATAGGGAAGTGGGACTTCATCTGTTCCGTTTTCCACAGACCAACAGAGCCCGTAGCTCTTATCCCTTCATTAACTTCTGCTTGGTCATGGATCACAGATCTAGATGGTCTGGCCTCAACCCAAAACTTAGGATCCAGTGACAGCACAAAAACCCTGTATCCCCAGCCTTTTATGCCTTAATCCCAAAATTGGGCAGAGAGAATCTGTCAGCCTAGCTGGGGTTAAGTGATCCATCTTGATCCAGTCAGTGATGGGAGTATTGAAGGTGGGCATCAACTTGGGGGTGTGGGACTGGCAGGTTTTCTCTCTGAGACAGGGTGTGGATGGAGGGAATGCCAACAGTCTCTCATAGGTGGCCTCCAGGGGGCTGGGAGAGGTGCGAGTGGGTGGGCAGAGAGTCTTCACGGTGTGGGAGGTGTTCAAGATCATCAGACAGGCCGGGAGCGGTGGCTCACGCCTGTAATCCCAGCACTTTGGGAGGCCAAGGCGGGTGGATCATGAGGTCAGGAGTTCGAGACAGGCCTAGCTAACACGGTGAAACTCAGTCTCTACTAAACAAAATACAAAAAATTAGTCGGGCATGGTGGTGGGCGCCTGTAGTCCCAGCTACTGGGAGGCTGAGGCAGGAGAATGGCGTGAACCCGGGAGGCGGAGCTTGCAGTGAGCTGAGATCACGCCACTGCACTCCAGCCTGGGTGACAGAGTGAGACTCCGTCTCAAAAAAAAAAAAAAAAT
Source organism: Mandrillus leucophaeus (assembly GCF_000951045.1). Classification (NCBI taxonomy): domain Eukaryota; kingdom Metazoa; phylum Chordata; class Mammalia; order Primates; family Cercopithecidae; genus Mandrillus; species Mandrillus leucophaeus. The sequence goes on along the minus strand of NW_012102943.1, from coordinate 868,132 downwards.
CAGACAGGGTCCTGTTGGAGTGCAGAGTGGTGGTCACATGCAGTCACATGCAGATGTAGTGGTGGTGGAATCAGGAGACCTGGGGGATGTGGAGGAGGAACAGGAGGAGCAGCTCAGCAGAGGGGTGGCGGGTGACCCTAGTGGGCACATGACCTGAGAAGTGGGATGGGAAGAAGACACTGGTTAGGACTGGGGAAGTCCATTCACTGGGGATTATTCATCAGCAAGTGATCCACTGGGGATCTTTTCGTGAGTGTCCTATTCCTTCCTGAGTTAACCACCTGCCCCTTGAGAGTGGGATTTCAGATGCCGTTAGATTTCCCATTGCGTTTTATGTTTCCCATTGTTCCTGGCTCTGGGTTGGGCGTGGGGTGTGACATGAACAAGGTCCTGGGTGTGGGCTGCAGAGCTGAATCCTCCAGGAGCTTGCCCTCTGCTGGGATCCCAAGGCTGGCTGGAGAGGAGCGGGCAGCAGAGAGGAGGGAAGTCAGAGAAGGTGCCCACCAAAGGACGATTAGGTCAGTCTCCGGTTTTGAAGTTCCAGGTCTGTCATATCCTGCCTTATAATTTACAGTATACTTTTGGGAGATTATGTCTTTTAAGTCTTTTAGTTTAGTCCTGCCTATGAAATGAGTAGGACAAGTGTTATCCCAGGTTCATAGGTATGGAACCTCATAGAGGAGGCTCAGGGACGGGGGTGCCTCACCCAAGGTCACGCTGCCAGGAGCTCGTTTTTCCTGTGATCTGTGATAGTTTCTTTTGTCAACCTTTTTCTTCTCCTCCTTCCTTGCTGCCTGATTGTCCCCGGCCATCCCAGCTTGGTAGCTTCTCCTGGGATAACTGTGATGAAGGAAAGGACCCTGCGGTGATCAGAAGCCTGACTCTGGAGCCTGACCCCATCCTCATTCCTGGGAACGTGACCTTCAGTGTCGTGGGCAGCACCAGTGTTCCTCTGAGTTCTCCTCTGAAGGTGAGCCTGGGGGTGGGTAGGGAAGGGGAGGTGCCAGGTCTGGCCAGCAGGGGCACTGTGGCATGTATGCTTGGGGAACTGTGAAGAAATTCAGAATCCTGGATTCCCAGAGAATAGTACAGGACATGTAGATTCAGACACTCTTTCACAGGTTCATGGAATCTCAGGATCATGGAATTGAAAGGAATCTCTGACGTCAGTGCCAGCAACTTCTTGGTGAGGGCAGGAGTGATGGATACCTTGTGCCTGTCAGGAGCATCCTGGCCTTCTCTGGGCCTGATGGCCAATGGCTCGTTATTGTCTGACAACTCTGGTTGGCCAATTCGGTTTTGTTGTTAATTATAAAATCGATATACCAATTAGCCAGTAATATATAGTCACTTTAGAAAACAGAAGTCATCAAAAAATAAAATAAAATAGGCCAGGTGTGGTGGCTCACGCCTGTAATCCCAACACTTTGGGAGGCTGAGGTGGGCGGATCTTTTGAGGTCAGGAGTTTGAGATCAGCCTGGCCAACATGGTGAAACCCCATCTCTACTAAAACTATAAAAATTAGCTGGGCGTGGTGGCATGTGCCTGTAATCCCAACTACTCAGGAAGTTGAGGTAGGAGAATTGCTTTAACCCAAGAGGCAGAGGTTGCAGTAAGCCAAGATCGCACCACTGCACTCCAACTCGGGTGACAGAGTGAAATTCTGTCTCTAAATAAATAAATAAATATCACTTGAAATCTCACTACCTAGTGATAAGGGGTAAGCACTTTTAACATCTTACAGGATATTCTTTGCAACTTTCCCCCATACAATTACATATATAACATACATATTTATTTTTAATGGATGTGTATAATAGGCAGTGCTCATTGTAAATGTCCTCCAGTAATCTAAATCCTAGAGATAGTCAGTGTTTGCTCTTTAAATATCCAGTCAGAATTTTTATGTGTTTGTAAATATATATACACTTATACTCATGGGATTATATGAGATGTGCTATTATACTTGCTTTTTTTTTTTTTTTGCATCATACTATATGTTCCATATCTGTTTCCAAGGATTAGGTAACTCTACTTAGTCAATTTTTTTTTACCCAATCATTATTTAATTATTTTAATTTATTGTAATTTTAGAACAATGTCTCACTCTGTTGCTCAGGCTGGAGTGCAGTAGTGTGATCATGGCTTACTGCAGCCTTGGGCTTAAGGGATCCTCCCACCTCAGCCTCCTGGGTAGCTGGGACCACAGGCGCATGTCACCATGCTTACCTAATTTTTTAATTTTTTATGGAGACAGAGCCTCCCTGTGTTGCCCAGGCTGGTCTCAAACTCCTGGGCTCAAGCAATCCTTCTGCCTCAGACTCTCAAAATGTTGGGATTATAGGCGTGAGCCACCTCGCTCAGTCCACCCAATCATTTTTAATGGCAGAAATATTCTGATGTGGATCTTTCATAATTTGTATAACAAGTCTATTGTTGAACATTTAGTTTGTTTCCAGGGTAAGTTTTGTTTGTTTGTTTGTTTGTTTTGAGACAGGGTCTTACTCTGTCGCCTAGGCTGGAGTGTAGTAGTGTGATCTCAGCTCCCTGCAATCTCGGCTTCCCGGGTTCAAGTGATTCTCCTGCCTCAGCCTCCCAAAGTGCTAGGATTACAGGCACCTGCCATTGCATCCCACTAATTTTGTATTTTTAGTAGAGATGGGGTTTCACCATGTTGGCTAGGCTGGTCTTGAACTCCTGATCTCAGGCAATCTGCGTGCCTCGGCCTCCCAAAGTGCTAGGATTATAGGCTTGAGCCACTGTACCCGGCCAGAGTATTTTTTGTTTGTTTGTTTTTTGTTTTGCTATAATAACCACCTTTGTAGAAATTATTCTTATAGTACATCTTTTTATAATTTTCTGATTATCTAGATACACACTTTTTAGGTCTTTTGATACATATTGCCAAAGTGCCTCCCAATGTTTGAACAAACTTGCATCATTCCTAGTGAGCGCAGATGTCTATTCATAAGTTTATTTGCCTTTTTTTTTTTTGTTTTTTGAGACGAAGTCTCGCTCTGTCGCCCAGGCTGGAGTGCAGTGGCCGGATCTCAGCTCACTGCAAGCTCCGCCTCCCGGGTTTACGCCATTCTCCTGCCTCAGCCTCC